>NC_037679.1:103870000-104114662 GCF_003255815.1 Theropithecus gelada | reverse complement strand
TTTTTGAGACGGAGTCTCGCTCTGTCGCCCAGGCTGGAGTGCAGTGGCCGGATCTCAGCTCACTGCAAGCTCCGCCTCCCGGGTTTACGCCATTCTCCTGCCTCAGCCTCCCAAGTAGCTGGGACTACAGGCGCCCGCCACATCGCCCGGCTAGTTTTTTGTATTTTTTTTAGTAGAGACGGGGTTTCACCATGTTAGCCAGGATGGTCTCGATCTCCTGACCTCGTGATCCGCCCGTCTCGGCCTCCCAAAGTGCTGGGATTACAGGCTTGAGCCACCGCGCCCGGCCAAGACACCATTTCAAAAAAAAAAAAAAAGAAAAGAAAAGAAAAAGAAAAAGAAAAAGAAAAAAATAACATGATTAGATTTTAGATATATACAGTGCATGTACAGTGTCCCCCCAAATCTGTCTCCTGAGGCCCAGCAGGCACATAACCCCAGGTCACTCACAGTAAATGAGGAAGGGGTGGCAATGGGTGGGCCCCTATGTTTGGAGGCTCTGGCGCTACTCTCTCGCATGCTCACCTCCCACTGTGCCCCAGCCTGGAGTTTTTTCTCTTTCTGCTCTTTACTAGCACTCCTCCGGTGCCCTTTTCTCTCTCCCTTTTTTTACCTTCTTCAAGAGGCTGAGGTCAAGCCCTTTTCTCATTAAGACTAAGTAACCTGTGGACAGAACCTCTGTATTCCCCAAATGTTTTCCTATAATGTCATCACACGTGGGTCACAGGACGACCCTGCATGCCCCTTTATTTCACAGACCAGGCTGTGCCAAGAGCTCACGACCAAACACTGGCAAAGGGCAGAGCCACGGCTTCCACACAAGTCTTGGACATCAAATCTCCCTGTATTCTTTCCTCTGTTCCTGGCTGCCTGGCTCCCCCAGGCACACACACCTCCTATTCCAGGACACCCTTGAACGTGGCCAAGCCTCCCTCTTCCTTCTTCCTCCATTCTGTTCCTCCCCTTCCATCACCATTTCTTCCTCTTTATACTTTTCATTCACAGCATTTGGCGACTTCCTCCCCCATTTTTGACGTAAAGCTTCCGTTTTCTAGCACTTTCAACTTGACTTTGAAAAGCTTGCAAATGGGAAAGACCCTTATAGTTTTCTGCCTGGGATTTTTCCCCGCCCCTTTTACTGCTTGAGATGAACACCTACTTAAGAAACTGAGAATCCTTATAATCACAGTGGGTTACATTTTGGTTTTGCTTCTCATTATGATTTTTGAATTATTAATATAGTGTAAGTCCATTATAGAATACTTGGAGAATAGAGAAGGGAAAACAATACCGTAAATACCGTAATATAACGTCATAATCCCAACACCCCTGCACTGAGTCTATTTTAAGAATGATGATGTTTTAAGGAGAAATTGACTCTCCACTTACTCCTATAATTACCACACTGTTTTTGCACGTAGAATGTCTTTTCAGCTCACGGTTCCTTTGCAAGACGCTAGTCAATTCATGAGCACAGGGTACCACTGACTGCTCAGCCGTGGTCTGTTAGAGAGTAGCCACAAATTCCGTTTCATTTAAGGAACTAATCAACTTATTTTAAACACTTCCATTGCCTGCTAGGTCAAAGAAGGCCTCTATGAGAAGGGCATTTGGACCGGTTGATCTTTGGATAACAATAACCATGCTTAACCCAACACAACCTTGTCCAGATCTAGCCATTCAAATATTCCTTGCAGTGTGGGTAATTACAGAATATACATCCTCTGTTCATGGAGGGGGTTATTTAGGGATAGAAGGAATACATAAAATGAGTCTATATAGACAGAGACTCTTGAGCCCAGGATTTTGTCCTCAGCCTGCGCAACATAGCAAGACCCTGTCTCTATAAAAAACAAACAAACAAACAAAAAACTACAAAAGAAAACTTTTTAAAATAAAAAAATAAAATAAAAGAATATATAGACTCGTTTTATAGATTCCTTCTATCCCTAACTAACCCCCGCCATGAACAGAGGATGTATTCTGTACTTGCCTAAATTGTAAGAAATGTTTGAATGGCTAGATCTGGACAAGGTTGTGTTGGGTTAAACATAGTTCTGAGCTCAGGAGTTCAAGACCAACCTGGGCAACATGGCAAAATCTCGTCTCTACAAAAAATACAAAAATTAGCCAGGTGTGGTGGCGTAATGCCTGGAGTCCCAGATACTTGACAGGCTGAGGCAGGAGAATCGCTTGAGCATGGGAGGTGGAGGTTGCAGTGAGTCCAGATCACCACTGCACTCCAGTCTGGGCAACAGAGTGAGGAGATCCTGTCTCAAAAACAACAGAAAGAATGGTTGGTGGTTGTGGTTGATGTATAGGGGGAGGGTATACCAGAATCACTGGGAGATGGCCACATGTGTAACAGACGAAGCATTAGATTCAAAAGATACAAAAAACTAATAAAGAGCTGGGTGGGGTGGCTCAAGCCTGTAATCCCACCACTTTGGGAGGCCGAGGCAGGTGGATAACCTGAGGTCAGGAGTTCAAGACCAGCCTGGCCAACATGGTGAAATCCCATCTCTAGTAAAAATACAAAAATTAGCTGGGCATGGTGGTGGGTGCCTGTAATCCCAGCTACTCAGAAGGCTGAGGCAGGAGAATCGCTTGAACCTGGCAGGCAGAGGTTGCAGTGAGTCAAGATCATGCCATTGCACTCTAGCCTGGACAACAAGGTGAAATTCTGTCTCAAAAAAAAAAAAAAAAAAAAAAAAAAGCCTACTAAAAATCAATAGGAAAAGCATAAACAGCCCAGCAGAGAAATGGGCAAAGAATTTGAACAGTACTGTGCAGAAAAAGAAACTCAATGGGCAAATGTGAAAAAAGGCTCCACTCACTAGCAACCGGGGACACACAATTTAAAAACAACAATAAGATACAATTTCACACCCATGGAACTGGCCAAAAGTAAATGTTTGACAACAGCAAATGTTGGCAAAGATGTATGAAAATGAGAACTCTCATGCTCATCTGGCCGAAGTGTAAAGGACAAGGTCATTTGTGAGAATAACTTGACAACATCTAGAAAACTTGAAAATGTCCATAGTCTAAAACTTTGCAATCCATTTCTAGGTCATATTCAAATCAGCTTTTCTCAACTGAGATTCTTCTTCTGAACCATAGAACACAGAAAATTATTTGAATGATTATTTTCCTCAACTCTCCCAAGGATGGTACATAACTAGTATCATTCTAGATACATAGGAGAAAAGTTAATTATTACATACAGTGGTTGCATTATGACATTAGAGTTTGTCTTGTTAAACCCAGTTAAGAAAAACCACAAGGGACTCTCCCAAACATATTTATAATGCCTCACTACTAGTAATAATAAAAAAAATTGGAGGCCGGGCATGGCGGCTCATGCCTGTAATCCCAGCACTTTGGGAGGCTGAGGTGGGCGGATCACAAGGTCAGGAGTTCAAGACCAGCCTGGTCAATATGGTGAAATCCCATCTCTACTAAAGATACAAAAACAATTAGGCAGATGTGGTGGTGCACACCTGTAATCCTAGCTACTAGGGAGGCTGAGGCAGGAGAATCACTTGAGCCTGGGACGTGGAGGTTGCAGTGAGCCAAGATTGTGCCACTGCACTCCAGCCTGGGCAACAGGGTGAAACTCCATCTCAAAAAAAAAATAAAAAATTGGAAATACTTTGTTCATTTGTAGGAGAATAGACAAATAAATCACAGTATATTTCTATTTTTTATTTTTTATTATTATTTTTTTGAGATGGAGTCTCACTCTGCCGCCCAGGCTGGAGTGCAGTGGCATGATCTCGGCTCACTGCAAGCTCTGCCTCCCGGGTTAACGCCATTCTCCTGCCTCAGCCTCACGAGCAGCTGGGACTATAGGCGCCCACCACCACACCCGGCTAATTTTTTTGTATTTTTAGTAGAGACGGGGTTTCACCGTGTTAGCCAGGATGGTCGCGATCTGCCGATCTCGTGATCTGCCCGCCTCGGCCTCCCAACACAGTATATTTCTAATGTGGAATATTCTATATAACAGTTTAAATCAGTGAACTAGATCTGTATGATTCAGCATTGATAAATCCTGAAAATAAAATATTGACTCAAAATGGTACAACATTATAAAAGGATGATCCCATAAATATTTTATAAAATATGCAAATGAACACCACATATTACAGTGTATTTGTAGTGAAAATATAAAATAGGGTTTGGATACACATCACGTTCATGTGGCTGCTTCTAGCGGGAGAGGGAAGTCATTAGATTCTCTTTAAGAATCTTTCTGGCCAGGCGCGGTGGCTCACGCCTGTAATCCCAGCACTTTGGGAGGCCGAGGCGGACGGATCACAAGGTCAGGAGATCGAGACCATCCTGGCCAACGTGGTAAAACCCTGTCTCTATTAAAATACAAAAAAAAAAAAAATTAGCGGGGCGTGGTGGCGTGAGCCTGTAGTCACAGCTACTCGGGAGGCTGAGGCAGGGGAATCGCCTGAACCCGGGAGGTGCAGGTTGCAGTGCGCCGAGGTCGTGCCATTGCACTCCAGCCTGGCGACAGAGCAAGACTCTGTCTCAAAAAAAAAAAAAAAAAAAAAAAAGAATCTTCTGGATTTCCTTCCAGTACATGGTAGGATTGTATGTCCCTACATTCTTTGAAGTTAGGCACAACCAAAAGACTTACTGTGGCCAATAAAATGTAACTGGAAGTGTCACTTTTGGGTGGAAGATCTAAGAATGATACGCACAGTTTGCTGAGCTCTTCCCTTTGCTGCAGCGATCGTCAATGTGTCAGATTTCCGTGTTTTAGTCCACTTCATCCCCTGGGTCCTGGAGGGAAGACAGTGTACAACAGTTTCCAAATAAGCCACAGTGAACGTGAGGCATGACTGAGAAATGAACCTCTGTCTCCTTAAGCCACTGAAATTTTGGGAGTATATGTTTGTTACTGTAGCATAGCTAGCCCATCACATTGATACAGGGACTTCAACTTTATCTGTAATGTTTCATTCCTTCTTTTTATTTTTAAGGTCTAGAGAACAGATGACTAAGTGTTAACATTTGTTCATTTTGAATGGACAGTGCTGAGTCTTATAGTATCCTCATTCTTTTTAGACTTTTGTGATTAAAGTCTCTGGAATTGGCCGGGCATGGTGGCTCATGCCTGTAATCCCAGCTCTTTGGGAGGCAGAGATGGGCAGATTGCCTGAGGTCAGGAGATCCAGACCAGCCTGGCCAACATGGTGAAACCCCGTCTCTACTAAAAATACAAAACTTAGCTGGGCGTGGTGGCAGATGCCCGTAATCCCAGCTACTCGGGAGGCTGAGGCAAGAGAACTGCTTGAACCCGGGAGGCAGAGGTTGCAGTGAGCCGAGATGGCACCACTGCACTCCAGCCTGGGCAACAAAGTGAGACTCTGTCTCAAACAAAAACAAAAACAAAACAAAACAAACAACAACAACAACAAAACAATTCTGATATGCATGCTCTTCCTTTTAAGCCATCTCAAACCTCTTCAGAAAACAGAAGTGATACAATGTGAATCCTCCATCACATCATCTCCTTTTCAGGTCCTCTGCACTGACGATGCTTCATTTCTCCTACAGCAAGGGGACCTCTACCGCAGGAGAGACCTGCTCGTCAGTCCTTAGCACGGCCACTGTGCTACGTCCAAGCCCAGTGTGAGCCTGTGACGTGGGATTGGTCCTGACCTCTCACATGGGTATAATAAAGGAGTGCTGTCTGTGGAAATAAACCTTTGTGTCTACTTCATATTTATAAAACAGATGCTTCCATGACTTCCTTTTCTTCCCACACAGTATTTTATATTAAATATCTAAATGAGAAACACAGAGTCAAGATCATTCAAATGGCTCAGCAATACACCTCATCTATAAATCAAAGCAAAGGAACACTTCAGTAGTGAAGAACAGTCTGTGCCAGGAGACAGGATACTTCTCTTCTATTTGTGGTTATGCTATTGTCCTGCCTTGTGACCTGGCCTCTGCAGGACTTGGCGTCCTTTTTGTGTAACATGACATTTCTCCTAACACTAACTTTGTATCAATACTTTCATTTTAAAAATTAGAAGTGATTATTTTCTTGTATTATTTTCAGTTTTTAATCTCAAAATTAAAAAAAAAAAAAAGAAAAATTACAAATTAAAAAAATAACTTGGCGGGGGGCAGTGGCTCATACCTGTAATCCCAGCACTTTGGGAGGCCAAGGCGGGTGAATCACCTGAGGTCAGGAGTTCAAGACCAGCCTGACCAACATGGAGAAAACCCATCTCTACTAAAAATACAAAATTAGCCGGGTATTGTGGTGTGCGCTTGTAATCCCAGTTACTCGGGAGGCCGAGGCAGGAGAATCGCTTGAACCCGGGAGGTGGAGGTTGCGATGAGCTGAGATAGCACCGTTGCATTTCAGCCCGGACAACAAGAGCGAAACTCCATCTCAAAAATAAAATCAAATAAAGTAACTTAAAAACCAAATAGAGTTAAAATATTACACATTAGTAAGCATGTGATCAAAGGCAGGCAGTTCCCCAGGCAAGTAGCAACAAGTGACACAGGAATGGAATCTTAGTCCCCAGGGTGGGGCTAGGGCGATACAGGGGTAGGATGATTTCAGACATAGGATTTGTTTTTGGTTTTGGTTTTGGTTCAGCATTCCAAAAGCGACTTTCTTTTATAACATAAAGAAATTAGAAAAGTAGCTTTCAAGCCAGCATGATCAACTAAGACACTATTTCCCAAACTAGCGCTCTGAGGAACACCGTCGTTAGAGTTCCTAAGTGGGTACGCTCAGTGGTCACATTTGGAAAATGATGTATGCTCTCTCTCTCTCTCAGAGAATCATCATGCATATTATCTTATGAAAGACTGAGAAATCCTACAGAAAAAAAAACACAAAAACCCACCTATTTTAACTTTGTTTAATCCAGCATTCACCAATTTATCTGTGCAGGGATCACTTTTTTGCTCACTTCCATTACCACCTTCCATGTCCAAGTGGGGAGAGCTGTGCTAAGGCAACATCTTGGCCTGTGAAGCCACGGACTCTTTTGTGCGTTTCTGCCACGGCATTGCTGAGTAACCGGGTCAGCCCTCTGTTGGGGTCTTGATTTCTCCACCTGAAAAATGAGTAAGATGACACTTGTCCACACTTCATAGAGATGAGCTAGATAATGTCCATGAGGGCTTTGAACCTTTAAAGCAGGTTCTATAGAAACAACGTTATTATCTCAACCACATAAGCACGATGGGATAAGAAGTCACCTCGTTAAGTTCTATCATACACACCTGGACCTAGCAGGCTCTCCACACTTACCTTTCTGTCCTGGTCCCTGAGGGCTTCATATAAATTCCACAGACTCCAGTAAGCAAACCCATTTCATGCTGGTTCCTGTTTCAAATAGACCAAAAAGGAAAGAAAGGAAATAAAGAGAAACAGAGCAAGTGAAGAAATAGAGAACGCAGGAACAACAACAATGGTTAACACTGACTGAGTACTTACTAGGTGTTAACACATATGCCAGGCAGTTGAAACACAGTGTTTACATTATCCCATCGAGGGCTGGGTGCAGTGGCTCAAGTAATTCCAGTACTTGAAAGGTCGAGGCAGGAGGATCGTTTGAGCCCAGGAGTTCGAGACCAGCCTGAGCAACATAGTGAGACCCACATCTACAAACACAGACGCACAACACACACACAGACACACACACACAAATTGACCCATCTAGCCCTCACCAAAATCCTAAGGAAGACACACTTATTATGACCCAATTGGAGGTTAGAGAGTGTGTCTTGCCCAAGGACACACAAGTATTACCTGAACAGGCCTGCCTGATTCCATTCCTGTGTGGCCTTGTTTCCTAAGGTGGTACACATAAAATGATCTTAGGTGGTAAAAAAAAAAAAAATTATTTTAATAGTTTTGCATGTTCATGTATATTTGAAAAAATATAATATGTATTGCAAAGCCATGGTTTCATTCAAAAATATCATAGGCAAAGATAAGAAAATAATAAAGTCTAATTAAGAAAATAATAGGAAAACTGATGCGTGGAAATGTCAAAAATCATGAAGGTGGTGTGCTAGTGAATGAAGCGGGCGAATCATTGCAACGCATCCTTCTACCTTCCAAAAACCTTCTACCTCCCAAAAAAGAGAAGGTAAGTCAAAGCCCAGTTAGATTCACCTTAACAAGGCTGTTTGTTTTGTTTTGACTCTCGCTCTGTCATCCAGGCTGGAGTGCAGTGGCGTGATCACAGCTCATTGCAGCCTTGAACTCCTGGGCTCAAGGGATCCTCCTCCCTCAGCCTCCTGAGTAGCTGGGATCAGAGGCCTGCACCACCATGCCTGGCAGACTCACGTTAACAAGGCTTTGAGCTTGTTTCTGTCTCCTCTAGGCTCAAGTGCAAGAGAGGAAATGAAGTTCAGTGAAGGTGAAGGTTGGCAACGGTTGCTATGTTTATCTGCAGTGGGGAGGTGGGGGTAGAGGCATATCTGTGATTGTGAGATCCGATTCACAGAAAATCACAGACTGACAAGCACCATCTCCTACAGAGAAGGAAACAATATCTTTAGGTTCTTGGTAACCCTCTCCCTGACCTTCCAACTGTGCGCAGCTGCCTGCTTCATCTCTCAGCTCTGTGGAGAGGGGGAGGGTCTTAGTGAAGACTTCTCGGTTGCAAAAGCAACCCACTCAATTAGTTCAAGTCAACCAGAAAAAAGAAAGAAGGGCTTGTGTAGATACTGGGTTCTGTATAGACCACAAAAAGATGGGAGCTGGAGTGGGAGTCAGGACCCATAACTGCTGTTTGTTTTTTGGGCGTCTCTCATCTCTGCTCCTCTGAGGTTCTCCTTCATTCTCTCTTTCTGAGCTTCACCAGGCGTGACCATCTGGCCTAGGCTTACATCACTTCACAATTCTAGCCCCTACCAGACAAGGCCCAGTGTTTCTTGGCCTCAATTCTAAGTTGCCATTAGCAAGTCAGATTGGCCCAGCTAGAGTCAGGAGTTCATTGCTGCACGGTGCGTTATAGCTAGGGTAGGTCACGGTGTAAACAATTAACAGGCCCTTCTGAAATCCAGCATCCTCACCCTCAATGGTTCCTGTGATTTGTAATAGGCAAAAGCTGGGTCAGCTTCCCTGATACTGTGGCCACTATATTCCCAGCTTTCCTGCTGTTTCAGTACAGCAAGTTGTATTTTGACCTTTGAAATACAGCACTGGGTTTCTTGCATGAGTAACAATGCTTCTTTCATTCCACCAACTCCGGTCACCTTGAGTCTTGAAGACGATTGATGCTTACGGGGCGATAAACACGTAATCATTTGGCATAGAGAAAAAGGGTGAAGAAGCTGTGCTGTCAGTAATGGTTATGGAGTACCCACTGGCACCGTGTGGGGGGCTATGGGAACAGCTGAAATGACGATGTTGATTATGATGCCAAAGATGATGGTAACAACAGTAAAAGAATTGAGAAGGATGAGCCTCCTGAAAAAACATAAGAATACAACAGAGAAAAGGAGCACACATAATAGCTCTCCATGTAGTGAAAATAATCTTGAGTTAAAGACTCAAAGACTTGGGTTCTAGATGTAGCTTTGCCTCTTAACTACGTGAGTTAAGATCATTCACGCAGCCATCTCAGACTCATCCCTTGGCTAGCTGTGGTCCACATCTGTAAACATTGGAATGACTTTCTAAGCCAGAAATGTCTGGGATCCTACACTCTATAATTTCTATGCCTGGAGGATAAAGTGGATCTTGGAATAAATGAGGTGGTTAGAGCCAGGTGAGGATCAGTAAGGTCTGGTTTCCTAGGAGATGAGTCTTCAAGAGAGATTCAAAAGGCGTGAGGACAGCCTTTGGTGTGCAAACCCAAAAGTATCTGAGAAAATCTCATTCCAGCCAGTTGTGGTGGCTCAGGCCTGTAATCCCAGCACTTTGGGAGGCCGAGGCAGGTGGATCATGAGGTCAAGAGTTAGAGACCAGCCTGACCAACACAGTGAAACTATACTAAAAATACAAAAATTAGCCAGGTGTGGTGGTGCGCACCTGTAATCCCAGCTACTCAGGAGGCTGAGGCAGGAAAACTGCTTGAACCCAGGAGGCGGAGGTTGCAGTGAGCCGAGATCACACCACTGCACTCCAGCCTGGGCAACAGAGTGAGACTGTCTCAAAAAAAAAGAAAATCTCATTCCATTTAAAAAGTGTATTTTGCCAAGGTTAAGAATGCATCCGTGACACAGTCTCACCCCAGGTGGTTAGGATATAGCTTGCCTTTATACATTTTAGGGAGATATGAGACATCAGTCAATACATGCAAGATTTACATCAGTTTGACCTGGAAGGGTGGGACATTTCAAAACGGGGGGCTTCCAGGTTATAGGTCGATTTTAACGTTTTCTGATTGGCAATTGGTTGAAGAGTTATTATCAATAGAAAGAAATGTCTCGGTTACAATAAGAGGTTGTGGAGACCAAGACTTCATCACGCAGATAAAGCCTCCGAGTAGCAGGTTTCGCAGAGAATAGATTACAAATGTTTCTTTTTAGACTAACAAGACTTAAGGTCTGTGTTGATGTTAATGCTGGTCAGCTGTTCCTGAATTCCAAAAGGGAGGAGCGTATATGAGGAATGTCAGACCCCCGCTTCCCATCATGGCCTGAACTAGTTTTTCAGGTTAACTTTGGAATGCGCTTGGCCAAGAGGAGGGGTCCATTCAGATGGTTGGAGGGGGTCTTAGAATTTTATTTTTGATTACAGGTGGAGGGGAAAAGGCAAGGTCTAGGGTAGAAGGCAGGGCCCACTATAATGGCTTGAGAGTATGCTGATCTAAAGGGTAAAAATCGAAAATGTAAGCAGAGAGTTAATTTGGGCCAAGTGTAAGCACGGCAACTTGGAAGCACAGATTCAAGTTGTCCTGAATGTACGCTCTGATTAGCAGCAGTTACAAGTAAGTTTTTAAAGGAAAAGAAGAGACGAGTCCCTGAGTTGTTTACCAAGAAGTTACATTAAAATGATAGAAGATATTCCTTGGCTATACATTTTTCTTTGCGTCAAAAATTCCAGGAACGTGAAGACAATGGGTGAAGCAGCTAGTCTGAAAACTACAGGGAAGAAAAGAAAGAACAAAATGTCTTCAAATAATTGCTCCTGGGTGTGGGTGGGGGCACGGCTGTGATTGAAGTCCCATACTCACTTCTCTCTGGGCCAGATACATTTTGCAGACCTCACATAGCTCTGACTGCTCTGAGCTATTTTTCTTTTTCATTTCTCGCTTTTGATCAGAATTTTTCTCTTCTAAAAGTATTGATGATCAGCCGGCGCGGTGGCTCATGCCCTGTAATCCCAGCACTTTGGGAGGCGGAGGCGGGTGGACCACCTGAGGTCGGGAGATCGAGACCATCCTGGCTAAGATGGTGAAACCCTGTCTCTACTAAAAACAGAAAAAAGTAGCCAGGCGTGGTGGCACATGCCTGTAATCCCAACTACTTGGAAGGCTGAGGCAGGAGAATCACTTGAACCTGGGAGGCAGAAGTTGTGGGATCGTGCCGAGATCGTGTCATTGCTGTCCAGCCTGAGTAACAAAAGCGAAACTCCATCTCAAAAAAAAAAGTATTGATGATCAACATTTTAGATGTCTGTCCCACATCACCACAAAGCACATTGAAGGGAAGGAGGAAACAGGTACTATGGCTCAAGAACATAGAGAAGTCTCAAGTCCAGATTGATTGGCAGCACAAAGGTGAGGTAGGAGAATAGGGAATTAGGGTAGCCAAGGGTTGGGGTATAAGCAAAGGAACAGCAGGTGCGGTGAGTTCTCACAAGCAAAGGAACAGCAGGTGCGGTGAGTTCTCACAAGCAAAGGAACAGCAGGTGCAGTGAGTTCTCATAAGAGTGCAGCAAGTGCGGCCAGCACTAGGCACGACTGTGCAGCATGCAGGCCACATCCTCACGTCTCTGGAACTAGACAGAAGTTTCCACTTCAGCTTCTGATTGACTGCAGGCCAAGCCTCCACTTCAGCCTCTGATTGGTCTCAGGCCAATCCTTCATAGGGTCTAACCAACCGGAGGCCTCGAAAGGGCCCCTAGGGGTGTTGCCAAGTTCTTTCAGCTCAATAAAAGCCCTAATTGAGGCGTCTCTTTAGCTGCTTGCTTGCACCTGCTTTTACTCTGTGGGTTGTACTTTTGCTTCTTCAATAAATCTGTGCCTTTGTTACTCCGTTCTTTTGTTGTTTTGTTTAATTCTTTGTTCAAGACACCAAGAACCTAGACAACTCACAGTCAAGACATTCCATCTGGTAAAAAAGGAACAGACCTCGATCATGTCATCTGCCTACAAACAAGCCATGGCATGTTGAATCACTTCTTTTTTTCTTTTTCTTTATTCTTTTCTTTTTTTTTTTTTTTTTTTTTTTTTTTTTTTGAGACGGAGTTTCACCCTTGTTGCCCAGGCTGGAGTGCAATGACGTCATCTCAGCTCACCGCAACCTCCATCTCTCAGGTTCAAGCAATTCTCCTGCCTCAGCCTCCCAAGTAGCTGGGATGACTGGCACCTGCCACCACAGTCGGTTAACTTTTTGTGTTTTTAGTAGAGATGGGGTTTCACCGATCTCAGGTGATCCGCCTGCCTCAGCCTCCCAAAATGCTGGGATTACCGGTGTGAGCCACCGTGCCCACCCCTGTTGAATCGTTTCTAAGCATCTAGCTATCATGATTAGTTTTTCTGTTGTTGGCTTTTGTGAAAGGAAAACAAACCTCGGGACCCCAAAGTCACTAGTCCACAGGGAAAAATCAAGCTGGGAACTGCATCCAGCTAACATGGCCCCCACCCTATTCCTAACTAAGACAGCTACAAAGATAATAAAAATTACATACCTCCATCACAATTTGCCCAAAAGGAAATTCCTTGTGGACAAAGGACAGCCAGAACTCGGTCATCCCTCTGCTCACGTGGGACAAAAACATGCACATCTAATTACTTCCTTTGTCCCATTGTTTCACTAAGCTAGACTAAGGCATAAGTGACTATTCCTGTAAAATGTGCATTCAGTGAAAGGCTAATTAGAAACTCAAAAGAATGCAACCAGCCTGGTGCGGTGGCTCACACCTGTAATCTCAGCACTTTGGGAGGCCGAGGTGGGCAGATCATGAGGTCAGGAGATCGAGACCATCCTGGCTAACACTGTGAAACCCCGTCTCTACTAAAAATACAAAAAATTAGCTGGGCGTGGTGGCGGCGCCTGTAATCCTTGGGAGGCTGAGGCAGGAGAATGGCGTGAACCCGGGAGGCGGAGTTTGCAGTGAGCCGAGATCACGCCACTGCACTCCAGCCTGGGCGACAGAGTGAGACTCGGTCTCAAAAAAAAAAAAGATTACACAAATAAGGTCAATTATATTTGAGACAGGATCTCACTCTGTTGCACCGGCTGAAGTACAGCGGTACAATCATAGCTCACTGCAGCCTCAACCTCCTAGGCTCGAGCAATCCTCCCACCTCTGCCTCCTTAGTAGCTGGGACCACGGGCACGTGCCACCATGCCTGGCTCATAGTTTCTCTTCTTTTTTTTAGAGATTTTTCTTGCTATGCTGTCCAGGCTGGTCTTGAACTCCTGGCCTCCCAAAGTGCTAAGATGACAGATGTAAACCGTAGCAATTGGCCTTAACATAATATGATTTCAAGAGTTTAAATTCCTGAAAGCAATTTTGAAATTATTATACAAGTAACCTCCCTAATGTGTTCCTCAGTTGTCCTGGGTCCCAAGTACCCATATGGCCCTCAGAATGGCTATAAAGGGCGGGACCATCTGGGTCCTGAATTATATACCAGGCACAGAGCTCAGGACAGAGGACAGAGCTGTAAAGATGCCTAAAGAGGTCAGCCCTTCCCAGCATGTCCCCAGGAGGCACAGCTGGGCCAGGGAGGACGTGTTAGGTTTGGCCCTGCCCTGCAGCTAGTGTCCTTGGTGCTGTGGATACACCAATGTCTTCAGGTCCCACCAAGACCACCTGTCTAGACCCCAGAACCTAACGGCTCAAAACCAAAGATGTGAGCTCACTGTAAAATGTGTGCAAGGGTTGGGGGAAGCCCGGCAGCCAGCCCTCACCACTTTAGCTCACAGACAAATTCAGCAGGTATCAAAAATATCACAGAAGCAATAGGGGTTTTTTGTTGTTTTTTGGGGTTTCTTTTTGAGACAGCGTCTCACTCTATTGCCCAGGCTGGAGCTCAGTGGCACGATCTTGGCTCACTGCAATCTCTGCCTCTTGAGTTCCAGTGATTCTAGTGCCTCAGCCTCCAGAGTAGCTGGGATCACAGGTGTGTGTGACCACACCCAGCTAATCAAGTAATCCATTCACCTCTGCCTCCCAAAGTGCTGGGGTTATAGGCGGGAGCCACTGCACTTAGCTGAGGCAACAGTTTTACAACCTTAAAACACCTAGCAGAGTCAGTATACATCTGTTTGACCAATAGACCAGGCAAAAATGTCTTAACTATATTTAGTCTTCAAACTTTCTAATTTAATTTTAACAACAATTTAAAAACTAATTTTATTTCCCAAAGGTTACTAAAAATCACGTGAACTCGAAAAGCATTTGGGCTTGTTGACTTAATTTATGAGTGTTCACTTATTTATAAGTCAACTTGGTATCATGCAGACAATATAAAAACATAGCATGTACACAGATACACATAAAAAATAGACACTGCCAGGCACGGTGGCTCACACCTGTAATCCCAGCACTTTGGGAGGCTGAGGCAGGTGGATCACCTGAGGTTGGGAGTTTGAGACCAGCCTGACCAACATAGAGAAACCCCATCTCTATTAAAAATATAAAAATAGCCTGGCATGGTGGCACAGGCCTGTAATCCCAGCTACTCAGGAGGCTGAGGCAGGAGAATTGCTTGAACCCGGGAGGTGGAGGTTGCGGTGAGCTGAGATCGCACCATTGCACTCCAGCCTGGGCAACAAGAGCAAAACTCTATCTCAAAAAAAAAAAAGAAAAAGAAAAAATAGACACAGACACAAATTAAGATTTTTATAGCTTTGGCTGGGTACAGTGGCTCACGCCTATAATCACAACACTTTGGGAAGCTGAGGCAGGTGGATCACTTGAGGTGAGGAGTTCGAGGTTAGCCTGGTCAACATGGCAAAAACCTGTCTCTACTAAAAATACAAAAATCAACCTGGCATGGTGCCACGCACCTGTAGTCCCGGGTACTCAGGAGGCTGAGGCAGAAGAATCACTTGAGCTTGGGAGGCAGAGGTTGCAGTGAGCCGAGATCATGCCACTGCACTCCAGCCTGGGCCACAGAGTAAGAATATCTCAAAAAAAAGAAAAAAAATATTTTTACAGCTTTGATTTTAAAATTTTAGTCATCAGACAGGTAAAACTCACTAGTTTAAAAGGACAGTTGGATTAAATTCTGTCTCCGTAAATGGAACAGATTAAAGTTTTTGCAAGCCTTTATGGAGTTTCAGAGAAAACCGGGAAGCGAATTTGTGTCTCAAAGCAGAGAGAATGTAAGCACTTTCAAGAAGGAGTTCAGATGTGTCAAAGGAAGATTAACAGCGGATGTCAAGGTAATGCAAAATCCTAGGAACTCACTAGAAAGTTTTACAAGGAAATACATAGATGGGCCTAGAAAAACTTCAGAAACTGAGGTAGAAGGTAGGACTCAACTCTGGAGGTGGAGCCTGAACGCCAGACCAAACTGAAGACTAGCTAAAACAGGTGCAGGGAGGAAGCTGCTTCCGTAAGACACACCCACCAGTGTGCCATGTCAGTTTACCATCGCCACGGCAACACCCAGCCGTTACTGCCCCTTGTCATGGCAACAACTGGAGGACCCAGTAGTTACTCCCCTCACCTTAGAAAATTCTATATAAACCACCCCTTACTTTGCATATAATTAACAGTGGATGTAATTATGACAGCAGAACCACCTCTGAGCTGCTACTCTGCTACTCTGGCTACTACGGGGCAGCCCTGCTCCAGAAGGAGCCGCACTTGTGGTGCTGCTGTACACTCTGCCACTTCAGTAAAAGTTGCTGAGTTCGTTCCTGGGCAAAGCCGGGAACCCTCCCGGGCTAAGCCCCCATTTTGGGGCTTGCCTGTCCCGAGCCAAAACCTTTTCAAAATAGCCAGCCAAATGCAGAAAGTTGTATTTTGAAGACCAATCTAGTTGGATCGGTGGATTTTTTAAATTTAGTTTCCATTTCTTAACTGGATGACTGAGCTTGGGGTGGAGCCCATTAACAAATAGGGCCAAGAAAGTATTTGCAGTTCTCAGGGTCTCATAATTTAACACGTGAAAAGCAGGCACAGCTAGGAAGGCAATCTCGATCTTTAAAAATCAAGAATCCCACTTTTACTTTGAATCACAGGTCCCCAAAAGAGGAAAGAGTGCCGTGGGTCCAGGGTCACACAATGTCTCCACAGTGCTCCTTGCACCATCAGCCCATTCTGTGCTCAGCCCGTCCCCCACGGGAGTCTCATCACTTGTGGGAGAGTGTTTTCATAACCTCCAAGCATTCAAACTTCACCTTTCTTATCTAAACACACAAAGAAACCAGTAGCCCCCTGCAGTAATAACCATTCGCCACATTTGCTGTCAGCTACTTCTGAAACTGCAGCTTTTGCCGGTGACATGCCAGCCATTGCACACACAAGGGTCAAGTTCTCTCTCAATACAAAGTAATCCTTTTGTACTCCAAAAGCCAGAGATCAGGAAACTCAATGCAACAGAGAGCAGAGCTCTAGACCTGAGAAAAGGCACGCCCGCAATTCTCAGGACTCCACAAGAGAAAGAGAAGACCGAGAGAGAGAGAGAGAGAGAGAGAGAGAGAGTGTGTGTGTGTGTGTGTGTGTGTCTGTGTGTGTGTGTGCGGTGCCTTTTCCTGTGTTCCTCAAGGGATCTTAGAAGTCTCTGCTGGAAGTCTCCTCTAGATTTCTTCATGTGGTATCGAACATGGCCAAAGAAAGGAGGAGCAGAAGCAGAAGGAAATGGAAGAACAAGTCCTAGAGGAGGTAATTTGGAAAGATTTTAAATTTTCTGAAAGGCCAATGAAGCTTTACATTTTTCTCAGCAAAATCATGCCAACAAGAAAGGAAGCAAACAGAGGGATTAAACTTTTTATTTTTATTTTCCAAAGGGAGTTTCAGTCGACTGAAAAAAGAATTCCCAGAAACGGGATCCCAGGGAGAAAAAGCAGAAAGGTCCTCCTCGTCAATAAAAAGTATAGCTTGAATATCAGCTTTTAATTAAGCTGATTTCTAACCATAGAGCTCTTAAAAAAAAACAACTTCTCAAATATTTTATCAGGTTTTAGCCAGGACAAATAGAAAGTAGGTCTGCCATTCTGTTTGGTTCTAAAACAACTTTTATTTTTATTTTTATTTTTTCTGATCAAATGCACAAATGAGTTATTTTAAGGCATATCAAAGGACCTCTGTTTGGCCCTTGTAATTTAGGGTCATCTGAAGTCCTGTGGGCCCATTTGTTTAAGCATTTGCAAGACAAAGTTCCGTCGGTGCTATAGAGAAAATCAGCCGTTGTTTCCAAGGGAGGCTGCGAAGTTCCCTCGGTGCTATACAGAAAATCAGCCGATGTTTCCAAGGGAAGCTGCGTCCTTAGGGAGTCTTCAGACTTGAATGCTTTGTTACCCATAATTTAGAGGCCTGAATCATTCACGGCAAGCTCTGGGCTGTGTTTTGGGTCAAAATGTGCTGCTTGTGAGTGTAACTCCTCAGTGCATCACTACTGAGTTGTGTCCACGTTTTTATGTGTCTCAGGAACGCTGAGTCGCCAGAGGGTCAAGAGTCCTCACGAGTGCTAGTGACCAGCCTTTACGTGCACTTGTTGGCAGAGTGAGAGATTCTGGATGTTCTCCTGAGAGAGGAAACCCTTTCAGGCACGAAAGTCCCAATACCCCCAGGAAGTCTCCAGTGATTCAGGGTCCCTAACGGGCTGGAGGGAGCAAGCGCCTTTTATCTTTGGAGTGAAGAATCCACTCTCATCCATTACAAAATGGGAATCTAAGAGAGGTTGGTCACGCATAAAAGTTTGATTTCCAAAATGAAAGGTCATGATGCAACAATGTCTTGGCCGAAAATGAAAGCAAACGGCCAACTCCAGACCTATGAGGTGCCAGAAAAATATCCTGATCTCCTGACTTAAATAGGAAAGTCAGAGACAGAACCCTCATTCAGAGAGAGTCAAAGAGAAACCGCTCGAACAAAATCTAGACCTCCACCAAAGCAACGGGGATCTGGATTCAGGAGAACTCACGCACAACACCAGTGACACTTCTGAAGGTGGAGAACGCAATGGGTTTGTGCTAGTACCACGCACTGTCTTCAGAGAAAAACAGTGGGTGGTTGGTGTGGGGCGTTCACTCTGAATCCTGCTGACTTACGCCCGCTCTATCAACCTAAAGGAAAATACTTTCTGAGTTGAGCGATTCCTTGGGCCAGCTTTGAGGACTGCAACCCAGAAACGTAGATTCAAGCTGCCCTGAATCTCTCCTCCCAGTAACAGTAGTTGTGGTTTTTTTAAAAAAAATCTATGTATTTATTTATTTATTGACTGGGTTATGAGACTGGCTAAGTTTTGTATTTTTGATAGAGATGGGGCTTTCACCATGTCGCGCAGGCTGGTCTCGAACTCCTGGGCTCAAATGATCCACCCACCTCAGCCTCCCAAAGTGCTGGGAATCCAGGCGGGAGTCACTGCACCTGCCTACAAGTGGGTTTTTCTTTTCTTTTCTTTTTCTGGAACTTTATTTATTCTAACAGGTACAAGTGGTAGAGGATTTTCCTTCTTTTAAGGGAAAAAAAAAGGAAAAGAAAAAGGCAGTTCCTATTTACCAAGAATTTAGGTAAAAATAACATAACATATTGACTGGATATACATTGTTATTTGTATCACACATCCCAGGAACATGGAGATAATGGGTGAGGCAGCTAGTCAGGAAACTACAGGGAAGAAAAGAAAGAACAAAATGCCTTTAAACAGTTGCGCCCAGGGGCATGGAGGTGGGGTTCGGGGAATATAGGTGGTTATGGGAAGGGCCACTAGGGACCCCTCTGAGCTATTTTTCTTTTCTCAAGTAGGAGTAGAAGTGTGATGCTGGAGAAAGAAACCTGGACCAAAATGGGGTGTGGGTAACTTGTTTCTCTTTTCTGGGTCTCAACTTCCTCCAGCTCGGTTGTTCAGAGAAGGAAGTTGCATGGGAAAGGAAATGGCAGTCAGTTCTGTCTCGCTGAAGCAGTCTAAGTTGAAGTATAAAAAAAATTCAGGTGGGCTGGAGTGAGAGGAAGGCTGGGGAAAGCTGGTGAGGTATCTTGAAACCCGTGTTAAGGAATTTCCCTGGCTTAGAACAGGGCAATTGGTTTTTACCATTAAAATCCCTTTGGTTTTTACCATTAAAATTCCAAAGTTACGGCCCTTTCTTCCTCTTTGTAAATGTTGGTTAGCCACTATTGGACATTACCAATGCTCAGGGAAAACTAGTTGAGATTAGAAGAAACGATTCTAAAAAGTAAAGTAGAGGTTCTTCTTCAGACTTTCCTCCCCACCTAATTAGGAATAAATAGCAACTTCTCTTAGAAGCAAAATTTATTCAAAGACCTGTGTTAATATTCTTAAATATCTGCTAGCCGTAGTAAAGAAATCAATGGACTTTATGTTGTTAGCTCCCACAATTTAGCCTAAATATTTGCCCTGGCATGCTTATACTGGTCCAAGCAAGCATTAGGTCATAGCCTGTTCCTCTTCCTTATTTGAAGGTGTTTTTACCTTCCTCAGCATTCCACAAGTTACTCCTCCTTCCTTTGTTCTCCTCTGCCTTTGCCTCTTTTAAAAAGCTCTAAGTTGCTGGCCAATCGGGACAAATACGGAACGTGAGGTCCTGTTCCAGCCAATGGAAACTGGACACAGTGGTAGGGTGGACGCGTCAGGTTCTAAATGACCCTGCTCCTTTGTTTGGTGCACTCCCGTGGCAAAACTGCTGGCGAGCGCACCCTTTCTGCAGAAAGTAAAAATGGCCTTGCTTAGGAAATTAAATTAATGTTCAAGTGCTATTTCTTTACGGCACCAGGGAACAAGCATTTCTAACACAATTTTACACAGCAGTAGTCATAGCAGGTCTGCAAGGTTGACTCCAGCAGAGAAAGTCAGGAAGACAGTTATCGCAGTCAAAGAACTAAAACCTAGGAAGGAGCCAGAATCGTCGGTTTCAAAGAAAAGATCCTTCGAATATGCAGAATTACAATCCCTGAACACAACTCGCTGGCCTGTATTTTGATTTTAATTGACTGCATGGTTCAAGATTAAGGGCTGGTAAATTGAGACCTGAATTCTCCTTCAGCAACAACCAGGGAGAGTTGGAGGAATGGGGGGTGGTATACTGTACTCACTCATTTTTCAAATTAAGTCTTTGAGGCTCCTAGTAAGCCAACTGAAAGGAATTCTTAGTTCCTCAGGCTAAAAGAGCACAGAAGTTGCTCTGTGGGATGGGCACCCAGTGCCTCACACCTATAATCCCAGCACTTTGGGAGGCTAAGGAGGGATCAGTTGAGGCCAGGAGTTTAAGACCAGCCTGGGCTGGTGAGACTGTCTCTACAAAAAATTAGCCAGGCATGGTGGCACGTGTCTGTGGTCCCAGATACTTGGGAGGCTGAGAAGGCATGATTGCTTGAGCCCAGGAGTTCGAGGCTGCAGTGAGCTGTGATTGTACCACTGCACCTCAGCCTGGGTGACAGAGCAAGACCCTGTCTCAAATAAATAAATAAATAAATAGATAAATAAAAATTAGCCAGGTGATACATGTCTGTAGTCCTAGCTACTTGGAGGCTCAGGTGGGAAGACCGCTGGAGCCCAGGAATTTGAGGCTGCAGTGAGCTCTGATTACGGGGCTGGACTCCAGCCTGGGTGACAGAGCGAGGCCCCATTTCGATAATTTAAACAATGATTTTTTTCAGAAATGTTGCTATGTGGGCCGGGAGTGGTGACTCACACCTGTAATCCTAGCACTTTGGGAGGCCAAGGTGGGTGGATCACCTGAGGTCAGGAGTTCAAGACCAGCCTGACCAACATGGTGAAAGTCCGTCTCTATTAAAAATATAAAAATTAGCTGGGCGAGGAGGCGGGCGCCTGTAATCCTAGCTGCTCAGGAGGCTTAGGCAGGAGAATCACTTAAACCCAGGAGGCAGAGGTTGCATTTAGCCGAGATCATGCCACTGCACTCCAACCTGGGTGACACAGTAACAAAAAAAAAAAAAAAAAAATTGCTATGTGAAGGTAGAAGGAAAATAAAATAGGCAGAAGGCAATGAGTTCAGAGGACTTGCTTTTAATTGTACATTAAACTGTAAGAACTCTCAAATATTCTGCATTCTTTTTGAATGACTTTAGTGTGCTTTTCCTCCTACAGCTACATTGAGACCAGAGTACCAGCTTTCCTTGCGGAGAGAGAAAGGGAGTGAGAAGGGGGAGAGAGAAAAAATGATGAAAATGATAAACGATGATGATTGTTTCTTCTGAGATAAAAACCTGAGCTCTATGCTAAGGAAAGAAAACTGGCTCTCTAGGATTTTTTTCTTCACCCTTCATGTCTTATTCAGGAAGGAATAATAAGAGAGAGGAGGATAAAGAATGCTGACATTTACTGAGGTCCTTTTGTGAACTAGGCACTTTCTCCTTCATGGTTTCTTTTAATCTCCACATTTTTATATGCGAGGAAACTGGAGGGTCAGAGTATTTAAGTAACAAGTTCTCTCCGTTATAAAAGGCAGCAGTGGGATTCTTCTATCAAGGCCTGGCTTTTTCCACACCAAAGGAAAGTCAGTCAGGCATCCTACAGGCCGTTAGCCGCTAGAGGGGCCGGATGAGTTGAGTGGCTTAGAGCACTGTTCTCCAACCGAAGCACGGCGCAGAAGCTCCTGGGGAGCCTTTTAAAGCATGCAAGACCCCGCCTCTGAGTTTCTGGTCCTGTAGGTCCGGAGTGGAACCAGACACTTCACATTTCTAAGAAGGTGTCAGTCCATCCAGAACCACACCTTGAGATGAATGAACTACCTTAGAGCTGCTAGTCTCCAGGAATGGAAAAAGCACTTCCCAGTTCACACTCTAATGACAGTGGGGTCAGGGAACGTGACAGTGTCACTCTCCTGTGGGAAGGCTAATGCATCCCCAAGTGCCCTTAAATAGAATTCCCCATGTTCTGAGAGGTGATAGAACCACGTGCTCTTGACTTCTGATTCCACTGCAAGATTTCACCCACAAAATATTTTCATTCTTGAATGTGCATGGTTACAATCAATCCTCATTATTCCTGGATTGCTTCTTTGGGAATTTGCCTCCTCTCTGAAATTTATTTGGAACCCCCAAATCCATCCTTGCAGGACCTTCAGTCGTTGACAGACACGCGTAGAGACGGGAAAGGTTTGAGTCACTCAGACCACGGTGATGTCCATTTCCAGCGGCAGTCGAACAAAGCCAGGCCCCGCCTTCTTGTTTTAGCTCTCCACGGTAAAGCAGCGTCCTTCCTGTTTGCAGTATATGTAGTGTCAGGTTTTGACATTTCTGTGCTTTTTGTTGGTGATTTTGCTCTTTAAAAAATGGTCCCTAAACATAGTTCTGAAGTGCCGTCAACCGTTCCTAAGGGCAAGAAAGCTGTCATATGTCTTACGGAGAAAATATGTGTGTTAAATGAGCTTCATTCTGGCGTGAGTTATAGTGCTGTTGGCCATGGATCTAATGTTAATGAATCAATAATATATAATAATTACATAATTATCTTTAAACACAAACACACGTAATTGATTGGTTGATGAGACATGTGATCAGAGGTTCACGGGAACCTCACCCTGTGTTGCCCCTAGGAGCAACACTTCAGCATTCACAGTAACCGTATGGAAAATGAGAATCGGCTGCATACCGTAGGGAATCTGATGGCTCAAGAACCACAAAAATCAAGAGAAGAAAAAAATGAAAAAAACTTGAAAATTGACTCAAAGATTTGGCAAATGCAAATATATGTATGTAACATAAAAATGTTATTTTATTTTTCGTAGAGAAGGGGGTCTCACTATGTCACATATCGTGTCGTTTCTCTAGTTAGTTGACACGCCGGAATACAGGAAATGGTTACAGGGAAAACAGTTGTTAGAACATCTCAACCTTCCCCTGTTATCCTTACGGATGACATTTTGTCTGTAAAAAGTGAGTCTCATGCCCCCATCGTCATCAACTCTGTCCTTCAAGAACCGTCAGAACCCTCAGTGCTAATAATGCCAGGCTCCTCACGTTCAGTGCCCAGGCCTGGAGGGAGGAAGGGCAGGGTCCTCGCAGCTGCTGTTTATCTCACTCCTGTTGTAACCAGAGAACAATGGGTCCTGCTAAGGGAGGGATGAGAATAATACTTCCATTGTTGGCATAGCAGCTAAAGATGGGGCTCTGAACGTGGGGACCAGTCCCGCTCCTCTCCTTTCATTCTGAGTATTCTCAGAAGCACAGCCACTTTTCAATGATACACAGTTATTCTGGGAAGCCAGGGGAGGAATCTAGTATCCAATACAGCCTTGAACCATGCACACACTAAGAATGCAAATAGTCGGGCATGGTAGCACATCCTTAATCCCAGCACTTTGAGAAGCTGAGGTGGGAGGATCACTTGAGGCCAAGAGTTCAAGACCAGCCTGAGTGACACAGTGAGACCCCCTTTCTCTGCAAAAAATAAAATAAATTAACCAGGTATGGTGGTGCATACCTGTAGTCCCAGCCACTTGGGAGGCTGAGGCAGGAGGATCATTGGAACCCAGGAGATCAAGGCTGCAAGTGAGCTGTAATCATGCCTTTGCCCTCCAGCCTGGGCAATAGAACGAGACCAGGTCTCTAAAATAATAATAAGAAGAAGAATACAAATAAATGGCCTGGAACTCAGACCGTACCTGTCTGATAAAGAGAACTCCATCCTCGCAGGTTTGGGTGGGGTAAACTCGTCAGAATCCTCCAGCCCACAGCGTGAGCATAGCAGGACTAACACGTCTGGGAAGAAGTTCAGCTCACACAGATGGGATAGAGGCGGGACGCTCATTTAGTCAGAGCAATGACAGACGATTGTCAGTCAAGTATACCAAGATGCTCTAACCTTTTTGTTTTTAAGTTCTATCTTGGAAAATGTGTGATTTTTATATATGTCCTCACAGTCTTCATTCCCTCTGTCACAGAATGGAGACCGAGTCTCTGTGCTCTTGACGGTTCCATCACACTCCTGCCAGTGGAGTTTCTTTCCTCTGGGACACGTGGAGGCTCCGTGTAAAGGGGATGGGAGGGACTATTTTCTCACCATAGGCGAGAGGTTTACAGGTTTCCACTCCTGTCGACGCCTGTGTCAGGTTTAGAGAGTGCACTGTATTTGCCTTTGAAGTGTACCCACTTTGACAACTCCTAGCAATTGGTCAGTAGGGGTTGGGGCTTGAAAAATGCGTAGGAAGAAGGTGAAATAGAATGGGATGGCTGGAAAGAGGAAGAGAGAGTGGGAATCCCAAGCAATTTTCAATTTTGCTACAACTAAGATTCCTTTTTTTTTTTGAGACGGAGTCTCGCTCTTGTTGCCCAGGCTAGAGTGCAGTGGTGTGATCTCGGCTCACTGCAACCTCTGCCTCCCGGGTTCAAGCGCTTCTTCTACCTCAGCCTCCCAAGTAACTGGGATTGCCACCATGCCAGGCTAATTTTTGTATTTTTAGTAGAGATGGGGTTTCACCATGTTGGCCAGGCTGGTCTCGAAATCCTGACCTCAGGCAATTCGCCCGCCTCAGCCTCCCAAAGTGCTGGGATTACAGGCATGAGCCACCGCGCCCGGCCTAATACCATACACTTAAAAATGGTTAAAATGGTAAATGTTATGTGTTTTTTAATTTCAATTTTTAAAAAAAACCCTTCATGAGGACAGACTTCAAAATTAAATTTTGGCAAGGGAACCTTTTTCAGAGAGCCTTTCTCAAACTTGCTCGTGGGCATATAATTCTCCGAAAACGGTAATAAATCTGAGATCTTGCCCAGTTGTAAGCCTTGGAAAGAGAGATGTAAATTTTTCCCCAACGTGTGCAACCAGAGAAAGACAAAGCCTTGAAGAACCATGACAAAGAAGAAAAAGAACAAGCAGGAAGTTCTCGGGGGAAATAGCGCCACGTGCAGGCGTGCCTGCCATAAGCCACAAGCGCTGATGTGTGGTGTCTGTGGGGACAGGCACTTTTTGTGTCCTGCGAGGGTACCTGAGTGAGGAAGAATGAGGAAGAGCGTGGAGCAAGCACTTGGGTTCACTCAGGGCTGCAAACTAACTGAAGGTAGTCGCATACCACGGCCAAAATAAACTGGAAGGAAAAACCATTTGTTGTGACTTTGTTGTGAGGGTAATCACAATGGGTGCTAAACAGGAAGAACCCAAAAAACCGTTTTGGAAACCCCATTCAGCACCTCAGGAGAAAAATGCCTCCAAGCGCTCCAAGACTGAAGTTTCGAAAGCAAAGATGGGCCGGGCCAGGTGGCTCACGCCTGAAATCCCAGCATTTTGGGAGGCTGAGGTGGATGAATCATTTGAGGTCAGGAGTTCGAGACCAGCCTGGCCAACATGGTGAAACCCCATCTCTACTAAAAATACAAACATTAGCCAGGTGTGGTGGCACATGCCTGTAATCCCAGCTACATGGGAGGCTAAGGCAGGAGAATCACTTGAACCTGGTGGGCAGAGGTTGCAGTGAGCTGAGATCATGCCACTGTACTCCAGCCTGGGTGACAGAGAGACTCCATCTCAAAACAAAACAAAACAAAACAAGCAAGCAAAGATGACAACAGGCATGGATCAGTGTGTGGACTCGTGCAGCCTAGGACAGGAGCTGAAGATGCTGTGATCATGGATCCAGGTCCTTCTTGCATCCTTGGGTGCCAGGTGGTGATCTGGCCTCGGCCTTGGCTCACAACAGTGAAAGAGGAGCCAAACAAACAAATCAAGAGGAAAGCTAAACCTTGTAGGGTTCAATTTCAGAGTAACCCCAGTCAACTGACAACCTGAAACCACTTTCTCAAGGCATTGTCACTACCAGGTGCCCTAGCTAGAAACGCCCCGTGTGATGTACAGATGACAATTACCTGTCCAGCTCATAAATCCACCTTGTTTCCTTTTCCAAAGGCCCTTAAACATTGCCTTACACAATTAAGATGATACAGGTTGCCCTGGATGTTGTCGAAGAGGTCCCTTTGGAGTATTTTCAGTACTGTTTTCCTTTCTTCCCTCCTTCTTTCCTTCCTTCCCTCTCTCTCTCTCTCCTTCCTTCTTTCCTTCCTTCCTTTCTTCCTTCCCTCTCCTCCTTCTGTCCTTCCTCCCTCCTTCCTTCCTTATTGTGGCAAAACATACATATCAACATTTACTTTTAAAAAAGGTTTTATTTTTGTTTTTGTTTTTTATTACAGAGAGGGTCTCACTATGTTGCCCAGGCTGAACTCAAACTCCTGGGCTCAAGCAATCCTCCTGCCTCAGCCTACTGAGTAGCTGAGTAACCCCCAGCCCCTGGTAACCTCTCATTTCCTTTCTATCTCTATGAATTTGCCTATTCTGCCTCAGACAAGTGGAACCATGCAATCTTTGTCCTTTGTGAAATATTTTGCTGGCTTATTTCACTGAGCATAACGTTTTCAAGGTTTATTCACGTAGCATGTATCAAAGCTTCATTCCTTTCTAAGGCTGAATCATATTCTATTCTAAGTGTATACCACATTTTGTTTATCCATTCCTCTGTTGATGGACATTTGGGTTGTTTTTAACTTTTGGCTGCTGCTACACATTGTGGATATAATGCTGCTATGAACATGGTGTGTAGGTATCTGTTTCAGTCCCTGTTTTCAATTATTTGGTGGTGTGTCCCTAGGAGTAAAACTGCTGGATGAAATAGTAATTCTATGTTTAATCTTTTAAGGAACTGACAAACTGCTTTGCACAGCAGCTGCACCATTTTGCATTCTTACCAGCAGTGCACAAGTGTTCTAGCTTCTATACATCTTTACCAGCTTTTGATTTTGTGGTGTGTTTTTTTAAAAAAAAAATAGCCATCCTAATGATTATAAAGTGGTATCTCATTGTGTTTTAAATTTGCATTTCTCTAATGACTAGTGAAGTTGAGCATCTTTTTTTTTTTTTTTTTTGAGACGGAGTCTCGCTCTGTCGCCCAGGCTGGAGTGCAGTGGCCGGATCTCAGCTCACTGCAAGCTCCGCCTCCCGGGTTCACACCATTCTCCGGCCTCAGCCTCCCGAGTAGCTGGGACTACAGGCGCCCACAACCGCGCCCGGCTAATTTTTTGTATTTTTAGTAGAGACGGGGTTTCACCGTGGTCTCGATCTCCTGACCTTGTGATCCGCCCGCCTCGGCCTCCCAAAGTGCTGGGATTACAGGCGTGAGCCACCGCGCCCGGCCGTTTTTTGTATTTCTTAATAGAGACGGGGTTTCACCGTGTTAGCCAGGATGGTCTCGATCTCCTGACCTCGTGATCCACCTGTCTCGGCCTCCCAAAGTGCTGGGATTACAGGCTTGAGCCACCGCGCCCGGCCTAAGTTGAGCATCTTTTATGTGCTTACTGGCCATCTGCATATTTTCTTTATGATAGACATTTAAATTTATTTCTTTATTTATTAATTTGTTGAGATGGAGTCTCGCACTGTCACCCGGCTGGAGTGCAGTGGCGCGATCTCGACTCACTGCAACCTCTGCATCCCAGGTTCAAGCGATTCTCCTGCCTCAGCCTCTGGAGTAGCTGGGACTACAGGCACCCGCCACCGTGCTAAATTTTTTGTATTTTTAGTAGAGATGGGGTTTCACTATGTTGGTCAGGCTGGTCTCGAACTCCTGACCTCGTGATCCGCCCTGCTTGGCCTCCCAAAGTGCTAGGATTGCAGGTGTGAGCCACCTCGCCCGGCCCTACTTTTTGTTTTCTTTGCTGTGCTTTTGGGGTCATATGCAAGACATCATTACCAAACCCAATGTCATAAAAATGTTATGCTAATTCTTCTAAGAGTTTCTAAGAGTTGCAGTGCTTACATTTATAGTTTTAGGTCTTTGATCTATTTTGAGCTAATTTTTGTAAATGCAGTAAGGTAAGAGTTCAACTTCATTCTCTTCTTGTAGGTATCCAGTTTCCCCAGCACCATTTGTTGAAGAGACTGTCCTTTCCCAGACTTAATTTCTTTTATATTTACATATTTTTAGTTTCCTTGTTATGGAAGGAAAAGCGGTAATTACAAAAATTGTAAGCAATGCATAAGCAACATATATTTATTTATTTATTTATTATTTATTTATTTTGAGACGGAGTCTCGCTCTGTCACCCATATTGGAGTGCATTGGCGCGATCTTGGCTCACTGCAACCTCTGCCTCCCGGGTTCACGCCATTCTTTTTTTTTTTTTTTTTTTTTTTTTTTTTTTTTGGGGGGAACTTTCTGTCTACCCCCCAGCGGGGGGCGGGGGCGCGGGATGCCTCATTCANAGTGCAGTGGCCGGATCTCAGCTCACTGCAAGCTCCGCCTCCCGGGTTCACGCCATTCTCCTGCCTCAGCCTCCCGAGCAGCTGGGACTACAGGCGCCCGCCACCTCGCCCGGCTAGTTTTCTGTCTTTTTTTTAGTAGAGACGGGGTTTCACCGTGTTAGCCAGGATGGTCTCGATCTCCTGACCTTGTGATCCGCCCGTCTCGGCCTCCCAAAGTGCTGGGATTACAGGCTTGAGCCACCGCGCCCGGCATTCACGCCATTCTTCTGCCTCAATCTCCCGAGTAGCTGGGACTACAGGTGCCCACCACCACGCCTGCTGGCTAATTTTTTTGTATTTTTGGTAGAGACGGGGTGTCACCATGTTAGCCAGGGTGGTCTCCATTTCCTGACCTCGTGATCCGCCCGCCTCGGCCTCCCAAAGTGCTGGGAATACAGGCATGAGCCACTGTGCCTGGCCTATTAACATATATTTAAATAAATATGAGAATTAAACCGGGTAACTATTACATAGAGCCAGGTTAATACTGCAAATCTAAGTTTTACCTCATTTATGAAGCCCTCTCAACCTAGAGTGAGTTCTTTCTTTCATTCAGCTCTTAGCATTCATTGTCTGTAATGTTTCTCACATTATTAAAAAATTTTAAACTATCCAAGTTATTAAAATTAACCTTTCAATCCAGCCACTGTTGAGGCAACCGACTTTTCCTTTTTCTTTTCTTTTCTTTTTTTGAGACGGAGTCTCTCTCTGTTGCCCAGATTGGAGTGCAGTGGCTCAATCTTGGCTCACTGCAACCTCTGCCTCCCGGGTTCAAGCAATTCTCCTGCCTCAGCCTCCTGAGTAGTTGGGATTACAGGTGCCCACCACTACACCTGGCTAAATTTTGTATTTTTAGTAGAGACAGGGTTTCACCATGTTGGCCAGGCTGGTCTCGAACTCCTGACCTCAGGTGATCCACCCACCTTGGCCTCCCAAAGTGCTGGGATTACAGGCATGAGCCACTGCACTCAGCCGGCAACCTACTTTTCTTGAGCATAATTCCTGCGTTCTGTCCCAGAACTTGAAGACTCAGGTGGGGAACGCCTGCAAAACCCACGACTCACCCGTGCAAGCACGTCCGTGGGGCAAACCTTGACCAGTGGGGACAGGAACCAGTCCTTCTTTACCTCAGGTGGATCATTCCGAGGTCATTCCGTATGGCTCCCCAGAAGGCCCCAGGGAATAGAGTGCCCGTTGCCCACAGTGAATGATTTGAGAAGATGCCTTTATGATGGTTTTTCCTGCTTTCATGTTTCACTCTTCCCAGTTCCATGAGATCAGTCTCTTCCTCCCGCTCCCCACACCATCTTGGCTCACTGCAGCCTTGACTCCCAGGCTCATGCAATCCTCCTGACTCAGCCTCCCAAGTAGCTGGGACTACGGGCTCATGCCACCACCCCTGGCTAGTTTTTGCATTTTTCATAGAGATGGGGTTTCACCATGTTGCCAGGCACATCTTGAACATCTGGGCTGAAGCAATCTGCCCACCTTGGCCTCCCAAAGTGTTAGGGTTACAGGTGTGAGCTATCGTGCCCAGCCATCTTGCATATACATATATATTTAAGACTAAAATAACAAATGATTTCCTGCAACTGTAATAGAAGACTAAGAGGAAAGTGACTGTTGGGAATTGGAAAGGATTTGCTATGTGATTAAGAGAGAAATACTTGATTTTTGTGTTGCGCTAAGCAAAGGCAGTAGCCTGAAAACAGCCGCTCTTACTTGGAAGTCACTGTCAGTAAAACTGGAAGCTGTAATTTCTGCTGTCTGTCATTACAGTGCCCTCTTCACAAGACATGGCTCTATGCGGAGAGCGGGTGGGATAATCTTTCATATCGAACTGTGTCATACTCTTTCCCCTTGCCTTTAAAAAAATGGTTTTAAGCGTACAATTCAGTGGTTTTTAGGGTGTTCACAAAGTCATGCAATCACCACCACTATTTAATTCCTCAACATTTTGACCATTCCAAGCAGAAACCCATATTCATTAGGGTGGAGCTTCCCTGCCTTCTCCAGGGAACCATCCTCCCAGCACTTGAATGTGTTCACCAACCCAAAAGTTCTCCGAGCCCGGCTGTTTAGGGGTTTTATGGAGGTTTCATTACATGGGCATGATGGATTAAATCGTTGGCCATTGGTGATTGGGAACTAGATCTCCAGCCCTTCTCCCCTCCCTGGAGGCCGGCGGTGGAAGGTGAGGGTGAAACCCTGTAATCAAGGGTTGGCAACCGGCTTCCATGGTGAAGCTATCAACACCCACCTCCCACCAGCAAGAGGCATCTCATTAGTACAGACTCAGGTATGGTTGAAAGAAGCTCAGTATGAACAACAGAAGGCACTCCAATCCCGTATCACAAGGGTTTTAGGAGCTCTGTGCCAGGAAGCAGAAACAAAGACCAAATATATTTTCTTTTTCTTTTCTTTTCTTTCTTTTTTTTTTTTTTTTTTTTGAGACCAAGTCTCGCTCTCATTCTGTTGCCCAGGTTGGAGTGCAGTGGCACAATCTCAGCTCACTGCAACCTCCGCCTCCAGGCTTCAAGCAATTCTCCTGCCTCAGCCTCCTGAGTAGCTGGGATTATAGGCGTGCACCATCACACTCGGCTAATTTTTGCATTTTTACTAGAGACGGGGTTTCATCATATTGGTCAGGCTGGTCTCAAAGTCCTGATCTCAAGATCCGCCTGCCTCAGCCTCCCACAGTGCTGGGATTATAGGCGTGAGCCACCGCGCCCGGCTTTCTTTCTTTCTTTTTTTTTTTAAGCAAATGGAAATTTTGATTTATCCCATCTTTTTTTGTTGTTGTTATTTTATTTTATTTTCATTATGTTAATTTCTATCTTTTATATTTTAAAAATTATATATATATACACACACACACACATATATATATATATAGTTTTGAGAGGGAGTCTCACTCTGTGGCCCAGGCTGGAGTGCAGTGGAGCAATCTCAGCTCACCACAACCTCTGCTTCCTGGGTTCAAGAGATTCTCCTGCCTCAGCACCTCAGCATCCTGAGTAGCTGGGATTACAGGTGCGTGCCACCACACCCAGCTAATTTTTGTATTTTTAGTAGAGATGGGGTTTCACCATGTTGGGCAGGCTGGTCTCGAACTCCTGACCTCAGGTGACCCGCCTGTCTCTGCCTCCCAAAGTGCTGGAATTACAGGTGTGAGTCACCGCACCCAGCCTAAAAAATTACATCTATATTAGTTATACATATTTTGGGGGTATCTGTGATATTTTAATACTTGTATACAATGTGTAATGATCAACTCAGGGTAATTGGGCTAGCCATCACCTCAAACATTCATCTTTTCGTTTCTTTTCTTTTCTTTCGAGACAAGAGTATTGCCCCGTCACCCAGGCTGGAGTGCAGTGGCACAATCATGGCTCACTGCAGCCTCGACCTTCTGGGCTCAACCAATCCTCCCACCTCAGCCTCCCGACTGCAGGCATTCATCACCACACCCAGCTAATTTTCTTATTATCTGTATAGACGGGGTCTTGCTATGTTGCCCAGGCTAGTCTCACACTCCTAGCTTCAAGTGATCCTCTCATCTCAGCCTCCAAAAGTGCTAGGATTACAGGCATGAGCCACTGCCCCCAACCTCATTAATCTTTTCTTTATGTTGGAGCATTACAAATGTCTCCTCGCTATTTTGAAACACACAGTAAAGTATCATTAACTAAATCCCCCTACTGTACTCTTGAGTTATCTTATGATGCCACAATGTTTTCTTCCTTTGCATGAGTAAAATCCTGCTGAGTGACGCTCTGTTTTCTGGGTACACTACGTTCTGTTTATCCGTGCCGTGGCTGATAGACATCTGGCTTGTTTCTGCCTTTCGGCTACTGTGACCAGTGTGCTGCGAACACTCGCGTACAGTGACCAGTGTGCCGCGAACACTCGCGTACACGTTTTTGTGTGGGCAGGTGTTTTCACTGCTCTTAAGCAAATACCTAGAAGTGGAATTGTTGGATCAAATGGTTATCCCATGTTACTTTTTGAGGAACTGCCAAACTGTGAGACTATTTTCAAAAGTGTTTTTATATATATATATAAAATATATATTAAAAATATATATTATATGTATATAATATATATAAATATATATATTATATGTATATTATATATAAAAATATATATTATATATAACACGTATATTATATATAAATATATAAAAGATATAATATATAAATATATACATATTTTAAATATATATATATTTAACTTTCTAGATACAGTATTTAGGTTTGTAAATCAAAAAGTGTCTGGGAAATGTCTCAATCAATTTAGAAGTTTATTTTGCCAAGGTTAAGGAAATGCTCAGAAGAAAATAACATGGAGTCGCAGAAACAGTCTGTGGTCTATGTCATTCTCCAAAGATGATTTTGAAGGCTTCAATAGTTAAAAGGGAAAAGCAGGCTGGAGAGGAACGAGGAGGGTGATCCATATGTTGCAGGAAAAAGGAGCAGGTAGGGGAACAGTCAATTATTTGCTCATCTGATGCTCCGTAAGTTGGCACTGTACATAAGGTAAGGTGAACACAGAGTAGCTACCTGTGGAGGTCTTTAGCCTTTTCTCTGTAGCTCTCTGCGTAGGAACAAAAGGAAAGGCTGCTTCTTGCATGACTCAGCTTTCAGTTTTATTTTTTTTCCTTTCTGCAGAATGAATTGGGGTGCTGGCTTTTCATTTTCCTTTCACAGGTTTTTATCTCCCAATTAACTTCACAAACTCCTGGAAGCAAGGAACAGTCTTCTACTTCTGGCATCTGCCACTGTATCTACGTTAATGCCTACACCTAGTATTTGTGTGTGAATGTGTAATTAAGACAATATGTCCTTTATCCTGAGAGTCAGTAAAGAAACAGTCTTACCGTCAGCCGGCTGGTGGACATGTACATATATATAGCTTTCTTTGTTTTCCTTACTTACCATGCTGGAGAAATTCAAGCAGCTGTGGGTGTGTGTATGTCACGGGGAATAGACAGTTTGGTGATGGCGGTTGGCGGGTGGTGGTGTAAGGGAGATGGGGATTAGGAAGAGTGGCTTACCTAATCCTCTGGTACAGTGTTCATCCAGAGCCCCAGGAGAGAAGAAGCCATTCTTGGTTTTTTTGTTTTGTTTTGTTTTGTTTTATTTATTTATTTATTTATTTATTTTGAGACAGAGTCTCTCTCGGTCTCCCAGGCTGGAGTGCAGTGGTGTGATCTCGGCTCACTGCAACCTCTGCCTCCTGGGTTCAAGCGATTCTCCCGCGTCGGCCTCCTGAGTAGCTGGGATTACAGACATGTGTCACTATGTCCAGATAATTTTGGTATTTTTAGTAGAGACAGGGTTTCACCATGTTGGTCAGGCTGGTCGTGAACCCCTGACCTTGTGATCCACCCGCCTCGGCCTCCCAAAGTGCTGGGATTACAGGTGTGAGCCACCGCGCCCGGCCAAATCTGTTCTTATTCGAAGTGATAGAGCTTAAGCTACATCCACAGACCGGTGGTGACTCGGGAGGACCTTCCCTGCACTCTTCAGCTCCTCTCCATCTGTCCATGCTTAGGGAGCCTTATTCCAGAGGCTAGTCAGGACTTTTTCAGTTTCAAGTGCCAGAAAACTAACTTAAACTAATTTAAGCCTACTCCCCTGCTCCCCACCAAAAAAAAAAAAAAAGCAGGAGAGGAATGTATTTGGCTCTCAGTATTAGAGCACCTAAGCTTCAGACGAGGCTGGGGTGACGGTCATCAGATTGTGCACTCGTGCTCCGTGTCCTCCTGACTCGAAGGCTCTGCTTTATTCTGTCTTGGCTTTATTCCCAGAAAGGTTCTTTTCACCCGGCAGTGAGATGTTCCCCAGCAGCTCCCTTTCCCGTCATTACTTCTTTGACACAAACATGAGAAAGCAAGGCAACTAAGTTGTATTCACCAATCTGCCAGTAACAATAGTAACCTAATATCCAGCTAACGTCAGTCTCATCATGGTGGATACTCTGGAGATACCCTCAGAGTCGCCCGGTGTCACTGCTTTTCTCCACACAAGTTCTTGTGGAAATGCTAGGCTCACCCACTTGCAACTCATGTTCAGATAGCAAGCACCGAAACCCGTCTGTACGTATTGGCAACATCGGCGAAAATCACCTGTAGAATGCTTGGAAAATAATCGTGTTTTGGGACCCGTTCTTTGACACTGCCTGCCATTCCTTTTGTTCTCATACCTTTGCTTTGGTCCTGCTCTTCTGACCTGCCAGGGGCCTGGTGCTGCTGGGCAGGCATGCAGGAGGCTGAGCCAGGTGGTGTGCAGGGCATTGTGTAGAGCGCACACCTGAGCTCTTTCTTCAGCTGATGCCAGCATTCCTGCTGGGCTCATGGTGCTAACATAGCACTTAGTCTTTTCCAATATTAGGAAACGGATCCCTACAGTGATGGCTGTGTTAGTCCACTCTTGTGTTGCTATAAAGAAATACTTGAAGGTGGGGTGCGGTGGCTCACGCCTGTAATCCCAGAACATTGGGAGGCCGAGGTGGGTGGATCATGAGGTCAGGAGTTTGAGACCAGCCTGGCCAACATGGTGAAACCTGGTCTCTACTAAAAATAGAAAAATTAGCCGGGCGTAGTGGCGCATGCCTGTAATCCCAGCTACCCGGGAGGCTGAGGCAGGAGAATTGCTTGAACCTGGGAGGTGAAGGTTACAGTGAGCTGAGATTGTGCCACCGCACTCCAGCCTGGGTGACAGAGCGAGACTCCATCTCACCAACCAACCAACCAAACAAAAAAACAAACAAAACAAAAAAAAACTTGAGGCTGGGAACGGTGGTTCACGCCTGTAATCCCAGCACTTTGGGAGTCTGAGGTGGGAGAATCCCTTGAACCTGGGAGGTCGAGGCTACGGTGAGCGGTTATGGCACCTCTGCACTCCCGCCTGAGCAAGAGTGAGACCCTGTCTCAAAATTATAAATAAAATAAAGAAAAAATAATAAAAAGAAATACCCAAGACTGGGTACTTTATAAAGAAAAGAGGTTTAACTGGCTCACGGTTCTGCAGGCTGTACACAAAGCATAGTGCCAGCATCATGTCACATGTCCAGAGTGAGAGCAAGAGGGAAAGCAGGGAAGTCCTAGACTTTTAAATAACCGATCTCTCATGAACTAACTGGGTGAGAACTCACCACCAAGGGGATGGTGCTAAGCCATTAATGAAGGATCCATCCACTTCCGTGATCCAGTCACCTCCCACCAGGTCCCACATTGGCCCAGCATTGGGAATCACATTTCAATATAAGATTTGGAGAGGGCAAACATCTGAACCATAATAAAATTAGTAATAAAAACTAGGATGCCTTTGCAAGCTCAGCTCAATTCAAGGATGAGACTTGGAAGTTCTTTTCTTCTAATATTTAATAGAAATGGGATCTCACTATGATGCCCAAGCTGGTCTTGAACTCCTGAGCTCAAGCGAACCTCTCACCTTGACCTCCCAAAGTGCTGGGATTACAGGCATGAACCACTGCACCTGGCCTCTTTTTTTTTTTTTTTTTTTTTTGAAATGGACTTGCTCTGTTACCCAGGCTGGAGTGCAGTGGCACGATCTTGGCTAACTGCAACCTTCGCCTCCCAGGTTCAAGTGATCCTCCTGCCTCAGCATCCCCTAGTAGCTGGGATTACAGGCATGCACCACCATGGCCAGCTAAGGTTTGTATTTTTAGTAGAGACGGGGTTTTACCATGTTGGCCAGGCTGGTCTTGAACTCCTGGCCTCAGGTGACCCACCTGCCTCTGCCTCCCAAAGTGCTGGGATTACAGGCATGAGCCAACACACCCGGCCTTTTTTTTCTTTTTTTTTTTAATACAAGGTCTCTCTCTCTCTGTCACCCAGGTGGGAGTGTGGTGGTGCAGTCATGGCTCACTGCAGCCTCAACCTCCTGGGCTCACACAACGATCCTCCTGCCTCAGCCTCCTGGGTAGCTAGGACTACAGGCACATGCCAGCCTTCCTGGATTTTTTTTTTTTTAACTTTTTTTGTAGAGACTGAGATGGGGGGGGGTCTCTTTATGTTGCCCAAGCTGGTCTTGAACTCCTGGACTCAAGCGAGCCTTCCACCTCAGCCTCCCAAAGTGCTGGGATTACAGGCATTTAGCCACCGACACTGGAAAAATTTGAAAGTTTTTTATCCTCTATGTCTTCTGGCCCTCTGTGGCTACTTCTCTATCATCCCCTAAAAATTTTTGAGCCAAGGATGGGAAAAGAAGTGGAGAGGACCAGAGTCTGGCTCACCTCACACAATTGTGTTCCTGCAAGAACTCCAAGGAGATCCAAACTTCTAAATTTAAGCCTGGTCAACATTATGACAACATATTTGTGAAGGTAGAAGAATATAACATGTTAACAATTTGCTTGCTTAATTTATGAATTTTAAATATCAAGTCTAGAGTTTCTTTCTTCACCTGTGCCTTGGGCCTTGCAAATGTTAGAAGCAATCCTCCCTTTCTTTTTTTCCCTCTTCTTGCCAGCTCTGCTGAGGTATGGTCTTAGCATTCTCATTAAAAGAAGGGAACCCAAAGCACTTAACCCAAAGCCTCTCCCGTCTTGAATGTGTATCAGCTGTGTCTTCTATGTAGGAGAATCACTGACAGACTCAAACTCTAGCGAGCAGAGACAGCTTGGGAAAGAGTATGATGTGATCAATGTACTTAGGTCTCATTTGGCAAATGTTGTTGGGTGTTAAAAGGAAGAAAAAAAAGCATGTCAGAGTGGGTTAAGAATAGAAGCTTCATCAGCAGCTGCAAGAAGCCCAGGCATGATAAGCAAGGGTGTGCAGCACGTGTGAGCACTCGCCTCGCGGAAGAAAGCACCTCCCAGGAGGGCCCACAGAACATTCCTTGCCTTTCATTGACAACTTGCATTCACTGTCACCCTACCAACCTGGGAAGGGAGACTTGTTGTGGCTTCTTGAAGATGAGGATTTACGGTATGTTAATTACATCTCAATTTTTTTTTTTTTTTGAGAGTCTCGCTCTGTTGCCCGGGCTGGAGTGCAGTGGTGCGGTCTCTGCTCACTGCAAGCTCCGCCCCCCAGGTTCACGCTATTCTCCTGCCTCAGCCTCCCGAGTAGCTGGGACCACAGGTGCCGCCACCACGCCTGGCTCATTTTTTGTATTTTTAGTAGAGGCGGGGTTTCACCGTGTGAGCCAGGATGGTCTCGATCTCCTGACCTCATGATCCACCCACCTCAGCCTCCCAAACTGCTGGGATTACAGGCCTGAGCCACCACACCCGGCCTCTTTTTTTTTTTTGAGATAGGGTCTTGCTCTGTTGCCCAGGCTAGAGTGAAGTGGTATAATCACAGCTCACTGCAGCCTCGACCTCCCAGGCACAAGCCATCCTCCCACCTCAGTCTCCTAAGTAGCCGGCACCACAAGCACGTGCCACCGCGCCCGGCTAACTTTTAAATTATTTGCAGAGAGGGGTCTTCCTGTGTTGTTCAGTCTGGTCTCAGGCTCCTGGGCTCAAGTGATCCTCCTGACTTGGCCCCGCAAAGTGCTGGGATGACAGGGCTGAGCCACCACACCCAGACACAGAGCAATTTTTTTTTTTTTTTTTGAGACGGAGTCTCACTCTGTCGCCCAGGCTGGAGTGAAGTGGCGCCATCTCAGCTCACGGCAACCTCCGCCTCCCAGGTTCAAGCGATTCTCCTGCCTCAGCCTCCTGAGTAGCTGGGATTACAGGAGTCTGCCACCATGCCCGGCTAAGTTTTTGTATCTTTAGGAGAGATGGAGTTTCACCATGTTGGCCAGGCTGGTCTCAAACTCCTGACCTCAGAAGATCCACCCGCCCTGGCCTCCCAAAGTGCTGGGATTACAGGCGTGAGCCACCGTGCCCCGCCAGCTCAATTTTTTTTTAAAAGTCAAGTATCTTGCCCAAGGTCACAAAATAAGACTACTAAATCATAATGTTTGACCTGGACCAGTTACAGAATTTACAGGGCCCATTTACAGAAGGGCCCATTTACAAAAAGAAAATGTGGGACCCCGTGTTCAGTTACTATGAGGAACTGCAGGACAGTGACAGCAGAGCAGTAAACCAGGCGTGAGAACTCTGGCCCTCTACAGGCTGCTTGCCCAGGAAGCCGGCCCTTTCCATGGTACAGGTAAAGTCAGACATAGACCTCAGGTCTTGTGGTTCCCAATCAGGCGTGTGAATGTCTCAAGCAGACCAGTGGTTCTCAAACAGAGGGACACCAATGCCTGGGGTTCCTCTGTTATAGTTCTCTATCGGTTAGACTTTTTGGGGTTGCTTTCCTGTCATCACTCAAGTTTGAGAAACACTGGGGCAGTTCTCTTCCTATCAAAGGCCAGTCCCTCCACACAGGGACAGAACCGTGTTTTGTGGGGGCCTGAAACCTACATCACTCGAGCGGCCTCTTTAAGAAAAAGAACATAAAATTATAAATAAAATGTAAGTGTTGAAAGATGGCCCGTGTAAGTGAGGAGCCCTAAGTCTTTGGCTTCACTGACTTTGTGATAAATCTTTCTCTTCCTGCACCTGTGTCCCTGACGTCATCTTCTCTCACCTTCTCAAGGACTTGGCTTCTTTGATTATCCCTTCCCTTTCCTGTGTCTTTAATTTCACTCCATCTACCACTATTTACGTGCTTCTCTCCCCTTTGACTTCTCCCCTCTCTCCAGGACCCTTCCTTGTCTCTGATCTCTTCAGAGACAACATTCTTGGAAGAGTTAAGTCTTCACAGGCTACTCCTTCGCCTTCCATTCCCCTTCCTCCTGTTCCTACTGGAACTGTGCAAGTCAGTCACTCTGCTTGCAGAGTTCAACTAACAAGAGTGAGGTCTGGCAGAAAGAAAGGGATTTATTTCCAAAGCTAGCTTAGGGGAAGAGGCACAGGCATCCTGCCTTTAAACGTACACTTCTCTTTTGGAGCAGAAAGCAGGCACTTTCAAAAGGCAGGGGAGGAAGCAAGCAAGGTAGGGCCTTATCTACTGGGCAGCCGAGCTGGTGACTGCTGGCATCTTACTAGACTGAAAACTCCCCAAGTTTGAGAGAGTCGTGGGCATGCGTTTTGACTGCTATCTCTCTGGGCAACCTCCTGGAGGGTGAGCGTTCCATTGTGGGCATACTTTGGTCGGCAAATGGACTGTTAACTCTCGAGGAGAGTTCGATCTGGAAGCACAGTTAGATGAACTTGCCCTGTAGGGAGTGTCTGGTGAAGGGGAAGTAAAAGGCTATCTTTGCATTTCTAAAAGGTTAAGTAGGAAATGGGGAACCCAGGGAGTGAGAAACAAAGAGAGAGAGAGGAAAATAATTTAAATATCTCTTAGAAAAAAACTGTGAATACTCGGTTACGCTACCTTGCTTCTGTTCCCATCCCCTCACTGAAAAACGGATTTTGTCATGTTTCTCAATACTATATAGCTTGCTTGTTGCTTGAACCTATGAATCTGCACTCATTTCTACTACCGGACCTCTCAGCAGCATTCGCCGTAGCTGGGAACTCTGTTTTTCTTCAAGCTCCTTTCTCGGCTTCAACGACACCACAACCTCCTTGTTTTACTCTCAGGTCTCTGATTGTTCCTTTTGTTCTCTTTTGCAGGGCCCTTGTGTTCTACCCAAACTCTAATAGTGTGATAGGTAAAGTAACTAAACCACACAGGGCTCAGTCCGTTTTCAGCCTGAGACTGGGTAATCTATAAACAAAAGAGGTTTAATTGACTCACAGTTCCGCGTGGCTGGGGAGGCCTGAGGAAACCTACAATCATGGTGGAAGGCAAAGGGGAAGGAAAGATCTCTTCACATGGTGGCAGGAAAGAGAGAGAGAAGAGCACAGGGAAAACTGCCACTTCTAAAACCATCAGCTCTCCTGAGAACTCCCTCACTATCACAAAACAGCATGGGGGAAACTGTCCCACGATCCCGTCACCTCCCACCAGGTCCCTTCCTCCACACGTGGGGATGACAATTTGAGATTAGATTTGGGTGGGGACACAGAGCCAAACCATATCACCTAGAGCCCTGATCTCTCTTTTTTTTTTTTTTTTTTTTGAGATGGAGTCTGGCTCTGTCACCCAGGCTGGAGTGCAGTGGGGCGATCTCTGCTCACTGCAACCTCCGCCTCCCAGGTTGAAACGATTCTCCAGCCTCAGCCTCCCAAGTAGCTGGGATTACAGGCGCGTGCCACTGCGTCCAGCTAATTTTTTTTTTTTTTTTTTTTTTTGTATTTTTAGTAGAGATGGGGTTTCGCCATGTTGGCCAGGCTGGTCTTGAACTCCTGACCTCAGGTGATCCGCCCGCCTTGGCCTCCCAAAGTGCTGGGATTACAGACGTGATCCACTGGGCTGGGCCATAGCCCCCATCTCTTTTCTATTTATACTGTCTTACTAACCACTGAGATGGTGATATTTGCATCGAGAACTTAAGGAGGTGAGAATATGTGGCCATCTGAAGTAAGAGCATTCCAGGCAAGAAGGAGACAGCCAGGAGGCCAGTGTGGTGGAGTGAGTCAATGACAGGGAAAGAAGCTGGAGATGAGGTCACAGATAGTGAGGACGGTGGACAGATCATGTGAAGCCTAAGTTGGCCATTGTAACGCCTTTGCCTTTGGTTTTTCCTCTGAGCGAGGGGAGACGCCAGTGCAGGGCTATGAGCAGAGGATGCCATGGTTCTGGCTTACATCTTAGTAGGATCACTCTCATGTGCTACATGTGAAAGAACGGGTGAACGAACAGAGGAGTGAATGGAAGAAAATGGAGACGAGAAAGAAAATAGAGGGCCAGGCACAGTGGTTCACGCCTGTAATCCCAGCACTTTGGGAGGCCATGGTGGGTGGATCACCTGAGGTCGGGAGTTCAAGACCAGCCTGACCAACATGGAGAAACCCCATCTCTACTAAAAGTATAAAATTAGCCGGGTGTGGTGACACATGCCTGTAATCCCAGCTACTCGGGAGGCTGAGGCAGAATTGCTTGAACCCGGGAGACAGAGGTTGCAGTGAGCTGAGATCATGCCATTGCACTCCAGCCTGGGCAACAAGAGTGAAATTCTGTCTCAAAACGAAAACAAAAATTATCTGGGCATGGCAGCATGTGCCTGTAATCCCAGCTACTGGGGAGGCTGAGGCAGAAGAATTGCTTGAACCCGGGAGGCGGAGGTTGCAGTGAGCTGAGATCGCACCACTGAACTCCAGCCTGTGACAGAGCCAGACTCCTTCTGAGAAAGAAAGAAAGAGAGAGAGAGAGAGAGAGAGAAAGAAAGAAGGAAAGAAGGAAAGGAAAGAAAGGAAAGAAAGGAAGCAAAGGAAGAAAGAAAGAAAGGAAGGAAGGAAGAAAGAAAGAGAAAGGAAGGAAGGAAGGAAGAAAGAAAGAAAAAGAAAGAAAAAGAAAGAAAGAAGGAAAGAAAGAAAGAAAGAAAGAAAGAAAGAAAGAAAGAAAGAAAGAAAGAAAGAAAGAAAGAGAAAGAAAGAAAGAAAATAGGAGGACTCAGAGAGAAGTGTAACTCCAGGGTCACTTCCTCACCACATTACAGACATGAAGACCATGTAAGGTGCCCGCGTTGCTTGCTGCAGCTCTCTCCTTAGGCTTGCAGCTCTGTAGGAGGGGCAGGGAAGACACTTGAGCTCAGGAGAGAAAAGCAGCTGGCTGCTGGTGAGGTGGGAGGAAGACCTGAGGCAGCTTCACTGTCACTGGAAACCTGACCCTTTTCGGTTTAGCCAGACAATGACCGCCTTGGTTGGGGAATGTTAGGGAAACTTGCCAAGTGTGCAGTCTGCCTCTCAGCCTAGACCATCTCTGACGGAGGAGTGTACCTCTTGAATTGGCAGAAATGAGACAGAGCAGAGGGAAGAACTAACATTTCTCCTTAGTACACCATGCAGACTGTCAAAATGAGTTGCCGAATCTATTTTATTCTAACCGTGAGAAAGTAAGACATCCGTAAACAGAGGAGAAGTTATAATTGTGGGGTTTAGAATTTAAGGAGCTCCAAAATGGCTCCTCTAGATAAATTTATCTCTACTAATCATTGTTTACCTCTGCTGTGTTCTTTTATTTTTTATTTTTTTTAAGAATGAAATTAAATTTTTCCTTGTCATAAAAATAGTGCATGTGGGTTAAAAATTCCAGCAGTACAAAGGATATGCAATGCTAAGGAAGACTTTCAACAACATAAACATGTAAAGTCTTTCTAAATTCATCTATAGCTTTAACCCTATCCCAGTAAAAAATGCTATCAGAATATTTTAGGATCACACAAGGCAACACTAAAGTATATTGGGAAAAGTAAATGTGCAAAAACATGATGAAAATTCGGAAACAGAAAACAGCAGAGGAAGATTTACCCAAGAAGGTGAAAATGTAAAGGTATCATAATTAAAAGCTTGGTAGTGCCACAGGAATAGACAGATTAATGGTACAAAACAGTATATAGAAATAGCCCAAATATACAGGGGAATGGAGTGTAAGACAGAGGTTGAATTTTAAGATCTGAAGGAAAAGTTTACTAATAAATGGAGCTGAACCATTTACCTTAGTATCTAGAAAAACATAAAATCGGATCCCTACCTCATTTCTTTTTTTTTTTTTTTTTTTTTTTTGAGACGGAGTCTCGCTCTGTCGCCCAGGCTGGAGTGCAGTGGCCGGATCTCAGCTCACTGCAAGCTCCGCCTCCCGGGTTCCCGCCGTTCTCCTGCCTCAGCCTCCCGAGTAGCTGGGACTACAGGCGCCCACAACCGCGCCCGGCTAATTTTTTGTATTTTTAGTAGAGACAGGTTCCACCGTGGTCTCGATCTCCTGACCTTGTGATCCGCCCGCCTCGGCCTCCCAAAGTGCTGGGATTACAGGCGTGAGCCACCGCGCCCGGCCCCTATCTCATTTCTTATACCAAACAAAATTCAGATGAATCACATATTTAACATTTAAAAATAAAGCCATAAAAGTACCGAAACAAAACACGGGAGAATTTAAAAAAAATAATTCCGAGGGATGTTATCAACTGAATTGTGTTCCCCAAAATTCATGTTTGAAACTCTAACTCCCAGAATGTGACTGCATTTAGAGATAGGGTCTTCGGAAAGGTAATTCAGTTAAAATGAAGTTGTGAGGGTGGGCCCTAATCCAACGTGACTGGTGTCCTTATAAGAAGCGATCAGGACCCAGGCAAGCAGAGAGACAAGACCGTGTGAAGACACATGCAGACGGTACCTTACAAGTCACGGACAGAGTTCTCAGAAGAAACCAACCCTGCCTACACCTCGAGCGTGGACTTTTGGCCTCCAGAACTGTGAGGAAATAAATCTCTTTGTGGTTGAAGCCACTCAGCCTATGGTACTTGATTATGGAAGCCCTAGCCAACCAACATGGGGATTAAATCTTTCCAAGCAAGACACAAGGTTCAGAAGCAGTAAAAGAAATGATTGAGAAATTTAACTGCATAAAAATGGAAAATTTCTGCATAAAGACAAAAACAAACTGCAGCAACAATAAAAAGCTCCCCCAACCAATTAGAAAAACAAATAATAAGTTGGGAAAACATAACGCACCCAAAGACCTAATTTCCTGAGATTGTCAGATCCATTTACTCTCATTCTCTCTTGTCTTGCTCTCTCTCTTCCCTTCAACGCTGGAATTCCAAATTTTCATACGATGTCTCCTGAAGGTTTCATGTTGAAAACTAATTTGATTTTTAAACACACTGTTCAAGCCAACACAGCGTGGGGCGCCTGGTTTGGGATCTCTGGTCTAGACCACCACCACAGGAGGCCTTCCCTTCTGCAGGTCAGTCCGAAATGGCCTACGAGTCCTTTTTCAGATCTCACTGCCACTGAGTGATGCAGAATGAAGATTTCGTTTTAGTCATCCAGGATTACACACACACACACACGCATGCCCAATTAATATTCTCTCTCTGCTACAGTATAATTTGGAGCTGTATTATGGAAGGAAACCATTTCCCTATATGGAACATAATATGTGTTGACCCTTCCCCTGCCCAAATGCGAACAGTGCTTTAGGTTTTTTGTGCAGGGCTGTGTGAGTTGCTTCCTTTCTCCTTGCCTTATATGGTAGCACCAGGCCCAGAGGCCTACCTGCAGAAGCAGCAGGAGGCTTCGCAGAGCTGCCTGTTGATGGACGGCTACACTGAGAACCTGAAATAGCGTTCAAATAACTCCCTTCTCTGTACTTGAAGCCAAATCGCATTCCCAGGCAGACATGTCCAGAGGGGAAAGAAGGAACAAGAAAATGAAGGATCCACTTCCCTGAGAATCTCCTCCTATGAGCAAGTGTTAGGTGAGGGTGGGGATAAGATGCCTGTCTTGGGGGACAGGGCTGTAAAAAATCATACTTTGAATTTTTAACTATGGTTAATCTTGGATAGTGGGATTTGGGATAAATTTGCTTTTATTACATGTAATGGTCTGTATTTCTGAATTGTCTACAGTGAGCTCGTATTGCTTTTATGAACAGGAAAAAGAACAATAAATGCCATAAAAATCATGTAGTGTGTTAATCTTATCTTCCTAACAAGACTACATAAGCTCCCTGAAAGAGGGAGTCACTTGTGTGTGCATGTGGTGGCCTTTCCCACACCTGCAGTGTTGGGCTTATGGTATCCACTTAGTGAACGCTTGCTGACAGTCATTGATTTGGAGTCTTCTCCAGAGCTAGTCCTGATGAAGGTCACTAGACAGAAGTCCTGCCTAGGTCAGACTGACCCTTGTGGAACTGACTGGAAAGCAGATCTGTGGGTTGGACAGGTTTTGCCCAGTGTTGATCTTGCCCCACGGGCACCCAGATGCACAGTGCTGTATTCCAGGACTCTGCACCAGCAGCCTGTCATTTGGTATTATCTTCGACTTCAGTTAGTGTTTGCTGGTTTACAACAGGGTTTCCACTCACAGGTTTAAAACCGATGGTGTTTATCATCTGTCAGCTTGAATGTTATTTCAACCAAGAAGCGTCCCCTGATCTCCTTACCTAGAAGTCATCTTTTCTTCCTCTAAGTTTTATTATATGCTTTTTACCGCCACATCACCCATCACTTTCTAACTTTGTGTTACAGTTATTTATGCACACAGCTCATCTCCCCTCCTGGACTCTGTGTTCCCTAAGATTCGGATCCATTCTTCCATGGCTCGCTTTGTCCTATGATGAGATAACATGGTTCAAGCAGTTACTTGTGTGCCAGGCCCTTTACACGGACAATGCTGTTTAAGCCTCACACCTGCTTCCCATGAAGCATTTTCATCTTCATTTTACAAGCGATAAACCTGAAGTCCCAAAAGATTAATATCATATCTGGCATAATGTGACATAGCTACTGATTGGTACAGCCTGGACTTGAATTCAAGTGGCCTGACTTGAGAATCTATGCTCTTAACCACTGGGCCACAGCACCCCTGAATAACACTTTCTGCACATCGTCCCCAGTAAAAATGCAGCAGACACCTGTTACATGAATTCATTAATCAGTTCATCCATGATCCAAGGATGTTGGGCAGCTGTTCGGAGACCATCCCAGTTTCAGATACTTCTTCTGACCTACAACTTAGGATGGCTAAGACCATAAAGGACTTAGGAATAAAATCGGGTGAGATCCTTTCATATCCAAACCACTGTCAAACTGAGTTCTTCTAAGACTAACATTAGTAACATTAGAGTTAACCCAAGACACAGCTTCACAGTGCCATGCAGACCTAGCCAAGTCTGATAACTTCCTAAAAAGGTGACGTTACACATCTCAGAGAACTAAATTACGTAACCCTTTGAACTGTGGTGTTTGTTGTGTGTGTCAGGGGGTGGGGCAGTCATCTCTACCTTGTAGGGCTGTGGTGAGGTTTAATGAGATAATGTGAAGTGCCCAGAACAGGGCTTGGTGCATAGAAAGAACTTCACACGTTAACACTACCCTCCCCTGTAGCCTCATCCCTGCTTTGCAGCTAAGCTGAAAGAAGGCACAAAGCCAAGAGGAGAGATGAGAGACGACAGCTGGCAACACGAGAGATGCTGGTCGGATTCCACAGGGTTACGTGATTGTGAATCAGAGGTGTCAAGGTCCACTCCCGAGATTCCAAAGAGCAGCTTTTAGTGTTGCAGGAAAAGCGAGGCAGGAGAGGGATCGGTGAGAGGCCCTAATGGGAGAAAGAGGAAGTATTTATTCCTAGCAGAGGGCGAAATTCGTCCTTGGGATTCTTTTACTGTGATGAGTGACTACTGTGTTGGCCAGAGTTGGATTAGTGTAAGGGCGTTCAAAGATCTACAGAACTCACTGAGTTGTCTGCATTTTACCGAGGAATGGGAAGATTAATTGCGGGCACCTGCCAGTCTAGTCATCCCACTTAATGTAACCAGCCCCAGCAAATTCCTCTCTCATTCCAGAAACCAGTAAGTCTCCTGACTCTGTGAAGTTTGCACATCTGTCTGGAAAAAGACAGTTCAGGTCTCATTTTTCCCAAGCAGTAGGAGAAGCCCATCTCAATAGAGCTAGAAGTTTGTCCTAAGAATCTGGAGGGTTACTTAAAAGCTATTCCAACAACCCATGTCTTAGGTGAAGCTCCCCAGAAACAGACTCCTGGACAGAGGTGTGCATGCAGGGCTCATTGGTTTGCTGTTCACGGCGAGTACAGAGTGACAGCTCCTGGGAGTCAGGGCAGCAGAACTGGGCAGGGGGAGAAGCTGAAGTATAGTGTCATTGCTCTAGAGGCTTCAGCTGGGCTTACGGGGCACAGAGTGACAAAACTGCTAAGTTACCCCCAGTGAGGCAAGGTGTGGGCCTTTGTATCCATTAGCGATCATTCAATGCTGTGTGACCCCAGGGAAGGGGTGTAGCCTCGTGCAAGGCCCTTGCTGAGAACCATTCCAGGAGATGGACTCAGCTAGGAGGTGCCAAGAGCTACCGGTGTGAGGATCCGAGTATCCCCTATAGCCTGCTGTGCAACTCTGAGTTATATTTAAAACTCAAAATCTATGAGAAATGTTGGTTTGTTGGTTTTTTATTTATTTATTTATTTTTATTTTTTGAGACGGAGTCTCGCTCTGTCGCCCAGGCTGGAGTGCAATGGCGTGATCTCAGCTCGCTGCAAGCTCTGCCTCCCGGGTTCACGCCATTCTCCTGCCTCAGCCTCCTGAGTAGCTGGGACTACAGGCGCCGCCACCACGCCCGGCTAATTTTTTGTATTTTTTAGTAAAGATGGGGTTTCACCGTGTTAGCCAGGATGGTCTCGATCTCCTGACCTCGTGATCCACCGGCCTCAGCCTCCCAAAGTGCTGGGATTACAGGCGTGAGCCACCGCGCCCGGCCTATTTTTTATTTTTTAGAGACAAGGTCTCTCTCTGTCGCACAGGCTGGACTGCGGAGGCAATTCAACCTTGAATTCCTAGGCTCAAACAAGCCTCTGCCACCTCAGCCTCACAACTAAGGATTGCCGGAGTCCAGGAGGTCAAGGCTACAGTGAGCTATGATCATGCCGCTGCGCTCTAGCCTGGGTGACAACAGCAACAAAATACCCTCATTTGTCAAGCCCTTGGAAGCCCTTGGAAGAAAAGATGAGAGTTTGTTAGGTCTTGGGGAAAAAAAGAAAAAAAAGAAATAGTCAAGTAATATCACCCACCCAGTGACTCCCCTCTATGGCTGACCCGTTACTTTCCCAAAGCATTTTTTCTTGTGTATAGCACTTAGAATCTGTCTTATATTAAATAACTTTTTATTTTTGTTTGTTTTTCAGAAATCCATTGCTTGCAAATGTTTGTTTGTTTGTTTTTGGACCTGGTGTCTGACTTCACCACCGGTTGTGAGTTCCTGGAAAGATCTCAAGACCTATCCCATCTCCTCCTAGTGAAGGATGATATTCATACTAGTTGACACTCAGTACAGCGCAGACACCAACCACTTCAAGCTGACAGAGGTCTTAAGCAAGTTGCATGGCAGTCTTGGTGTACAGAACTGAATATTTGTTCTACACATAGAAGGCATCCAAAAGCACTTTTGAATTGAATGTTACTGGTTTAGTAGACCTGGCTGTGGTATCTCATGGCCTTCTTTCAGAAGTCGGGCAGCTTTTTATTTTTTTGTCAAAATATGATCATAATGACTTTTTTCCTCCTTGATTTAGATTCTACAGGAGTCTGTGAGTAATTTCGAAGAACTTTGCAAAAAACAGGACACTCTGTACCTGCAATGCCCAGTATATAGCCTCTAGCCACATGTATAAGGTTGTTAGGTAAAATATGGCATGCTCAGTTAAATTTGAATTTCAGATAAAAAAGGATAATTTTAGAGTATAAGTGTGTTCCATGCAAGATTTGGAGTGTACTTCAGCTACAGAATTGTGTGTTGCTGATCAATAAGTGATAATTAACTAAGCATCCTGTACTTTATTTGTTAAATCTAATAACCCTACTCATGAGTATCTGAATTTAACTTAATTAAAATTTAATTTAAAATTCAGTTCCTCAGTCTACGAGTCACATTTTAAGCGCTCAGTAGCCACATGCGGCTAACAGTTACCATCTTGAACAGTACAAATATAGAACATTTCCATCATCACAGAACGTTCCATTGGACATCACTTTTGCCAAGCAAAAGATGGCTTGTAAGAAACTATTTTACAGCTTGTTAAAAAAACTGTGTTTGAGGCTGGGAAACTGCCAGGAAACCCTAGAAGGCCCCTTCTGACATAGCCAAGCCACAGTCTTCCTGTTCATCTGTTACTCTTACTGAATACGCAAGGTGTTTGACGAAAAGGGAGAATCTTTGTTCCAGAAAAAATCCAAGTTGATATGAAAGAAGCAGCTTTTGTGGATCTACGTTTGTGGAGGCAATTGTTCTACTTTCCTTCTGGACTACCAGAAAATAAGCTAGCTATCCATCCAAAGCAACCAAAATTTTAAAAGCTCCTAAATGAAAAACGAGTGTATATCACTTACTAGTATTATTATTCATAGATTTTCTTAAAGTAATAATCAGAGAGCATCATCAACTAGAATATCTGTTTAAAGCCCAAGTCATTGATTAACTTGGTAAACACAGCAGAAGGATTGCCTCTCTTAATTAGCCTTTTGGGGGAAACCATGTTTTGAATTGCTGCCTATAGCCCTGGGAATCTTTTAAGAGCAGGAGCTGATTAAGATCTAGAAGAGATATATGCCAAAAGCTGATTTTTCACATATGACTTGGCAAGTCTTAACAGAATCTGGCTGTCTTACCAAATGGGGCCAGATAAAAGTGAATGAAACCCATATCGACATCAAAGGCAGAAATCATAAAGAAAACAACTGATAGACTTGACCCAAGATACTCAAAAGTTGTGCACCAAAGTTATAAAAAGTAGGTCAGCTAGGGGTTCAAGTCCAGCCTGGGCAACATAGTCTGACTCCACCTCTAAAAAGAAAAAAATAAGATATTAAAAACAAAGTAAAGGCAGATGACTTAAATTTGAAAATACTGTTATGTATGTGACATAGTACACATACAGTAAATAGCCACCGCATGAATAAACATCTATGAAAGAATGTTTGACTTCAGGACTGATCTAAGAATGACAAATTAAAATATAACAATGACATATCATTTTCACCTGTCAGCTTGGCAATGGTGAAAAACATTAATACCCAGTATCGGTAATGGTGAGGAGAAATATGCCATATACACATTGTTGATGGGAACGTAAAGCAGTATAAACTTTTTGATGGGCAAGTTGACAACATGTGAAAAAAGCTTGTCCAAAACCTTTGACACAGTGATTTCATTTTGAGGTAGTTATTCCGAGAGAACACTTACAAATGCCCAAACCTTTGTGTACGATGGCAATGTAGATGATATATGTATTAGTCTATTCTCACATTGCTATAAATAAATATTTGAGGTTGGATAATTTGTAAAGAAAAGAGGTTTAATTGGATCATGGTTCTGCAGTCTGTACAGGAAACATAGTGGCATCTGCTTCTGGAGAGGGCTCAGAAAACTTATAATCATGGTGGAAGGTGAATTCAAAGCAGGCCTGTCTGTATCTGAGAACATACAGAACTCTATTCTGTATGTTCAAAAAGCTAGGCTGGGCATGCCAGAGCAGAAGGAAGAGAGAGAGTTGGGGGGAGGTGCCACACACTTAAACAGCCAGACCTCGTGAGAACTTTACCACCAGCACAGCACCAAAGGGGTAAATCCGTCTCCCATTATCCAGTCACCTCCCACCAGGCCCCACCTCCAACACTGGGGATTACAATTCCATCTGAGATTTGGGCGGGGACACACATCCAAACCATGTCAACATGTACGTTTTGTTGGTTCGTTCCGTCAATCCTTGTAATAGCCTCTTGACCTTAGTGTTTGCTGCAAGACACAGACACGAGATGCCACTCCTATAGAATTATCCAAGCCGGAGATAGAAGAGGAGTTCTGTCTGTGGCCTCTGGCATTCTGGCTATGTGGTTGGGATTCTAGAACTATCAGTAGCCATATCTTCCACGAGAATGTGGTCAACATATAGAAGTAGAGATCAGCTGGAGAGACAGTGAAAGAGAAAGCACACTGGTCTAATTTGAGATGATCTATCCTGTTAACCTTAAGGCCAGTGTATTTTCTTCCTTGCTATGGTTGGATGATGTGAGCCAATTAATTCTACCTTTTTTGCTAAACATGGCATGAGTGTGGATGTCTACTTCTGATCCAGATGGAATAATAGTGATCCCCATCAGAAATTACTAAACATGGCCGGGCGTGGTGGCTCACGCCTGTAATCCCAGCACTTTGGAAGGCTGAGGCAGGTGGATCACCTGAAGTTGGGAGTTCAAGACCAGCCTGACCAACATGGAGAAACCCTATCTCTACTAAAAATACAAAATTAGCCGGGCATGGTGGCGTGTGCCTGTAATCCCAGCTACTTGGGAGGCTGAGGCTGGAGAATCACTTGAACCTGGGAGGCAGAGGTTGTGGTAAACCGAGATTGCAGCATTGCACTCCAGCCTGGGCAACAAGAGCAAAACTCCATCTTGAAAAAAATAAATAAATAAAGCCAGGGGAAAGACTAAATATATTAAGTAGAGACATGGAAGATATTAAAAGACCCAAATTTTACTTTTATAAATGAAAACTACAGTGTCTGAGATGACCACTATACTGGATGGGATAAATGACAGATTATCCATCATGTTTTAAAAGTTTATCCATGTTTTAGTCTGTAACAGTACTTCACTCTTTTTTATGCCTGAATAATATTCAATTGCATGGATATGCCACATTTTATTTATCTATCAATTGATGGACATTTGGGTTGGCTGTTACGAATAATACTGGTATGAACATTTATGTACAAGTTATTGTGTGGATACATGTTTTTGTTTTTCGTGCGTATGTACCTTGGAGTGGAATTGCTGGAACAAGCTAGAATTGCCAAAATTGTATGGCAACTTTGTGTTGAGCCTTTTTGTTGTTTGAGACAGAGTCTTGTTCTGTTGTGCAGGCTGGAGTACGGTGGTGCAATGATGGCTCACTGAAGCTCTGACCTCCTGGGCTCAAGCCATCTTCCCACCCCAGCCTCCAAGTAGCTGGGACTACAGGTGTGTGGCACCACATCTGGCTAATTTTTAATTTTTTTTTTTTTTTTAAGATAGGGTCTCACCAGGATGGTCTTGAACTCCTGGGCTCAAGGGAATCTTCCTGCCACAGCCTCCCAAAGTGCTGAGATTACAGGCATAAGTAACTGCCCCCACTTGTGATGAACCTTTTGAGGAAGTGCAAGACTGTTTTCCAAGTCAGTGGAATGTACATCACCTTATATTCCCACCAATAGTAAATGAGGGTTCCAATTTCTCCACCTCCTCACCAATACTTATTATTATCTTCGTTTGTTTGTTTGTTTGAGATGAAGTTTCACTCTGTTGCCCAGGCTGGAGTACAATGGTGCAATCTTGGCTCACTGCAACCTCCACCTACCAGTTCAAGCGATTCTCCTGCCTCAGCCTCCCAAGTAACTTCCACCACGCTTGGCTGATTTTTGTATTTTTAGTAGAGACAGGGTTTCACCATGTTGACCAGGCTTGTCTCAAACTCCTGACCTCAGGTGATCCACTCACCTCAGCCTCCCAAAGTGCTGGGATTACAGGCATGAGTCACCATGCCCGGCCTATCTTTCTTTTTGATTATAGTCATCCTAGTGGATGTGATCAGTACATCATTATGGTTTTGACTATCATCAATCCAGTAGCTTCTTTTCATGTGTTAATTGAACATTTGTGTGTATATATGTGTATATATATAGTGTGTGTGTGTGAGTGTGTGTGTGTAGGTTTTTTTTAGAGACAGAGTCTCACTCTGTCACCCAGGTTGAAGTGCAGTGGCACAATCATCCTCGAACTCCTGGGTTCAAGCAATCCTCCCACCTCAGCCTCTTGAGTAACAGCCTAATGGTCACAAAGATTTACTCCTGTTTTATTCTAAGTATTTTATAGTTGTACCTCTTACAATTAGGTCTATAATCCATTCTGAGTTAACTTTTATGTATGGTGTGAGGTTGGTGTTCAGTTTCATTATTTTGCCTGTGGCTATCTAACTGCCTTAGCACCGTTTGTTGAAAAGACTATTCTTTCTCCCATTGAATTGGATTCTTTCTTGTCACCCTTGTTGAAAATGAATTTGTCATAAATGTGAGGAATCATTTCTGAATGCTCAATTCTATTTCATTGATCTCTACATTTATTCTATCTGAATGCCACACTGTTTGATTACTGTAGTTTTGTAGAATGTTTTGAAATCAATAAGTGTGCTTTAACTTTGTTCTTCTTTTTCACAGTTGTGTTGATGATTCTCTTGAAATTTTACACAAATTTTAGTATTAGCTTGTCAATTTTTGCAAAGAAGCCAAGTGGAATTTTAATAGGGATCACACTGAATCTGTAGTTTAATTCAGAAGTATTTCCATCTTAACAATATTAAGTCTTCTAAACAGAACATGAGATATCTTTTTATTTACATTTATTTAGGCATTTAACTTCTTTTTGCAATGTTTTGTGATTTTTTTTTTAAGACTAGTTGAGTCCAGTAGTGAGAAGGGGAAAGAATAGACCAGGGAGTTTACAAGATCTGTCAAGTTTTGTAATTTTTACAGTATAAGTTTTGAGAATAAGTTTAGAGTATAAGTTTTATACTTCTTTTGTTAAACTTATTTCTAAGTGTTTTATTCTTTTTTATGCTATTGTAAATGGAGTTACAGGGGCTAGGCACGGTGACTCACACCTGTAACCCCAGCACTTTGGGAGGCTGAGGCAGGTGGATCACTTGAGGCTGGGAGTTTGAGACCAGCCTGGCCAATATGGTGAAACCCTGTCTCTACTAAAAATACAAAAATTAGCTGGTTGTGGTGACACATTCCTGAGTCCCAGCTACTAGGGAGGTTGAGGCATGAGAATTACCTGAACCTGGGAGGCGGGGACTGCAGTGAGCCAAGATGGCGCCACTGCACTCCAGAGAGAGAGAGACTCTGTCTCAAATAAATAAGTAAATAAATAAACAAATAAATGGAATTACAATACAATAAATGTCAGGATCTTGAGCAAATACCTTTGTTTCCTTAGGCCACAGTTTCCTTATCTATTTTTGAAAAGTGGCTGGGATCCCAAATAGGACTAGATTTAACTCTAAGTGCTCTGCAAGTTTCTTCTAAGACCCTGTTTTATGATTCCATTTAAGTCACTTTTTTTCTCCAGGAAGGTACTATTTTATACGCTCCATTAAATGTAACTGAAAAACATACAAGGTAGATAAAAAATACTTTTCATTCTTATTTTGAGATGATGGGAAGGGGTGCTAAGGAATCTGTCTAACAAAGACAAGGATTAGGAAATGACAGACTCCTGGAGCTGAAAGAGTCCTTAGAGGCCATTCATTCGGCCTAAGGTCCAATGTGGAAATTGCCCTTGGTATCGCTGACTGATGATCCAGCTCCTGCTTGATGCTTGAACATTTTTTTTTTTTTGAGACGGAGTCTGGCTCTGTCCCCCAGGCTGGAGTGCAGTGGCCGGATCTCAGCTCACTGCAAGCTCTGCCTCCCGGGTTCACACCATTCTCCTGCCTCAGCCTCCCGAGTAGCTGGGACAACAGGCGCCCGCCACCACGCCCGGCTAATTTTTTGTATTTTTAGTAGAGACAGGGTTGCGCCATGTTCGCCAGGGTAGTCTTGATCTCCTGACCTCGTGATCCGCCTGCCTCAGCCTCCCAAAGTGCTGGGATTACAGGCGTGAGCCACCGCGCCCGGCCGAACATTTTCTACAACAAGGAGTTCACTGGCTCACACAACAGTCGATTCCAATTTAGGGAAGCTTTAATCATTAGCAAATTGTTGCTTATATTAAAGCTGAAATCTACCTCCTTATAACTTCCACCCTTCTGCCTGTTGGAGCCATACAGAATAAATCTCACCCATGTTACATACACAAGTCCTTTGGATATTTGAAGAATGTCATCTTGTCCCCAATGCAAATTATCTTATCCATGCTATGTTTCCCAGGTTTCCTCAACAACTTTCACAGGACGTGATTTCCAAACCTTTTGCCCTCCCAGGCTCCAACATTTGGCACTTGTTTTGTCAATTTCTTCTTTAAAAATAGCGGTCGGGCTGAGTGCCGTGGCTCATACCTATAATCCCAGCATTTTCGGAAGATGAGGTGAGAGGATTTCTTGAGCCCAGGAATTGTGGCCTGAACAACATGGCGAGACTCTGTCTCTACAAAAAATTTAAGAATTAGCTGGGTATGGTGGTGTGTGCCTGTAGTCTCAGCTACTTGGGAGGCTGAGGTGGGAGGATCACTTCAGCCAGGGAGTTTGAGGATGCAGTGAGCCATGATCGCATCACTGTGACAGAGCGAGACCCTGTTTCCAAAAAAAATTTTTTTTAAATAGTGGTCAAGGCTGGGCACAGTGGTTCACCCCTGTAATTCCAGTACTTTGGGAGGCTGAGGCAGAAGGATTACTTGACCCCAGGAGTTTAAGATCAGCCTGGACAACACAGTGAGACCCCATCTCTAAAATTAAAAAAATATATAGTGGCCAGAACTCAGCATCGTACTATCTACAGATTAATGGTTCTTAAGCTCTATCTTTTTTTTTTTTTTTTTTTTTTTGAGGAGGTGGGGGTCAAACACACCTTTGGGAGTCCAGTGAAAACTATGCACCCTTCCTATAAAGGAATATAGACACAACATTCTTTATTTGCTGAGGCACGGTATTAATATTAATCAACCAACCAACCAACCAAACCCATGGCTCTGAAAATTTGGTTGGTGTTTCTTTTAGTGTTTGCTGAGTCGTTAAGATGTTGAATAGTACAGATCAAGGACAACATTTGGCATGTGCCCGAGGTCCTCCCTCCACACAGCTGTGTTCTTGATATCTGCCAGCTCACATCTCTCCATCATGCCCATGAAAATATCCTAAAAGACTTCGTAATAAGCCTTGATGAAAATAGAAGGACACCATGTCTTATAGCATTTCCTTGATTCAGCAGGTTATTGTTCATATCAGAAAAGGAAGTGGGTGGCAGCGGGGGGTAGGGGTGTGGGCCGGGCGCGGTGGCTCACGCCTGTAATCCCAGCACTTTGGGAGGCTGAGGAGGGCGGATCATGAGGTCAGGAGATCGAGACCATCCTGGCTAACACAGTGAAACCCCATCTCTACTAAAAAATAAAAAAAAATAGCCAGGCATGGTGGCGGGCGCCTGTAGTCCCAGCTACTCGGGAGGCTGAGGCAGGAGAATGGCCTGAACCCGGGAGTGGAGCTTGCAGTGAGCCGAGATCACGCCACTGCACTCCAGCCTGGGCCACAGAGCGAGACTCTGTCTCAAAAAAAAAAAAAAAGAAGGAAAAAAAGAAAAGGAAGCTGGCATTATAACAAGGAGTTTTAGGGTTGATACCATATTTATCATTTTATGCAACAGTTGTGCTTCTAAGATTTGTACAAATAATATATTAATAATGACCAACATATATAGAGCTTACTAATAGGGGCTGTTCTAAAGGATTTACGCCCACTTGCTAATTTAATCTAACAACTGATGCCGTGGGTGCTACTATTATCCGCATTTTATAGACAAGGGAAAAGGCGGAGGGAGATTAAGGAGCTTGGACAAGTTAAGGAGCTACTATGTGACAGAGCCAGGGTTTGAACCCAGGGTTTGTCTAGAGAATTCATGTGCATATACAGCCTGGTAATTTTACAATCTCAGACTTAGAGGAGCACTGAACTTTTAATAATGATCTGCAAATCTGGTTTCCTCTCTGAGGATGTCTATCCTGGTTCCACGCTATTTACCTGTCAAAGAGCATCCTTAGCACTTGCTATTTGCCTAGAAAAATATGTTGTAAGGTAGGCAAGTTTCTTTCTAACCAGTAAATATGAGAGGGGGAAAAATCCTAAGATTCACTAAGATTCAGTGTCTTGGGTCTAGATGGAGGTTATATTTGGACATGCAATAACCTACTAGTAAAGTTAGTCACTGGGGAGGTGGCTCTGCGGCCGAACTCATCCCCTTTCTGTGTCTCAGTTTCCCCATCTACTTTATCCCAGTTTGCATCCTTCCTCAAAGGGACTGTGGGAGAAGGAGGATAAGTATATGAGTTTGAGAAATAGAAAAATACAAGGTGCCATTAGAAGTTATCAGTCCTGAACGATAAGCCATTACAGACCAATAAACAGGCCAGGTGTGGTGTCAGGCACCTGTAGTCCTAGCTACTGGGGAGGCTGAGGTGGGAGGATCATTTGAGCCCAGGAGTTGAAGGCTGCAGTGAGCTGAGATCACGCCATTGCACTCCAGCCTGGGTGACAGAGTGAGACCCTGCCTGCCTCTGGCAAAAAGAAAAGAAAAGAAAAACACAGTTTTGGAATTAAAACTATAGTAAAATAACCAATTTGAGTGGGCCATTGCATCACCTTTTAAAAATACAGACATGCAAGCCCAGCTAGAAAACGAATCCTAAATTTAACATGAGGATTAGGCCTGCCAGCCTCATTTAAATTAAGAGTCACATAAATTGCTAGCTGTAACTTCAGGGACTATTGTTAATGAGGGATTTTAACGGTGAAGTGGACTGTTGTCAGGATCAGGAAGCAGGTCAGACTTTATTTGACACAACATTGACTGTCCCTTGTGCCTTGATTTTTACCTAAAAAAACATAAAAACTGACTGGGAAGACCCTTTAAAACCCCAGTTAATATCATATAAATACTAAAAGCTTATAGTGTGGTAGAAGCTGACAAGCTATCATAATATCTAAATGGATCTGTTGACCTTTAAAATGGAGCTTGGCTCTCATGTCCATTTGTCACAATTTCCTACTTATTTCCTTCCCCACCTTTTCCCCATTGTCAACTCCTGTTATTCTCAGTGGTCACGGAAAAAAAAAAAAAAATTACTTTGAGGGCCTTAATGTGATCAAAAACAACACAGACTGGCAGGTCATCTCAGAAAAAAATAAAAATAAAAATAAAATAAAATATGTTTTGGTTCAGCCATATGATGGACTATGCTATGACTTAAAATATTATAATTAAAAACTTAGCGAAATGAAAGTATATTGTTCGATAAAAATTATAAGACAATAATATACAGTAAAAAAAGAAGAAACAAATACTCATACATAAAAGCATAGAGAAATATTGCAAAGAAATATATTAAATGTGAATGAGGTTATCTCTTTGTGGTAGGAATTATGAGTAACTTTTACTTCTTTTGGCTTTTTTTGTTTTTTTTGTTTTTTCAACACAGAGTCTCACTCTGTCACCAGGCTGGAGTGCAGTGGCAGGATCTCGGCTCACTGCAACCTCCACCTCCTGGGTTCAAGCGATTCTCCTGCCTCAGCCTCCCGAGTAGCTGGGACTTCAGGCATGTGCCACCACGCCCAGCTAATATTTGTATTTTTAGTAGAGATGGGGTTTCACCATGTTGGCCAGGATGGTCTCGATCTCCTGACCTCGTACCTCCACCTCCCTAAGTGCTGGGATTACAGGCGTCAACCATCGCGCCCCGCCTTATTCTTATTTTTAAAGTTTTCTAAAAAGGACATGTATTACTGCTAGAATGAAAAAGTAATGAAAGTTACTTTTTAAAAGAGTACAATAAAAAAAAGTGAAATACCATGATTTTCTGGCCTTTGAAGAGATAATGTAATTTTTAAACGTATGTCTTTGGCCGGGCATGGTTGCTCACGCCTGTAATCCCAGCACTTTGGGAGGCCAAGGTGGGCGGATCACCCGAGGTCAGGAGTTCGAGACCCGAGGTCAGGAGTTCGTGGAAAAATCCCGTCTCTACTAAAAATACAAAAATTAGCCAGGTGTGGTGGCGGGTGCTTGTAATCCCAGCTACTCGCAAGTCTGAGGCAGGAGAATTGACTGAACCCGGGAAGTGGAGGTTGCGGTGAGCCAAGATCGTGCCATTGCACTCCAGCCTGGGCAACAAGAGCGAAACTCTGTCTCAAGAAAAATAAATAAATAAAATTAAAAAATAAATAAAAGTATGTCTTTTACTGTTATGATGAACACATTTCATTAAGAAACCTAGTTTGTTCTGTGTGTGTGTGTATGTATCAGTGCGCATGAATGTGTGTGAGGGTGGGCTTGGATACACAAAATTAAATTTAACATTTTGAGTCAATCACATAGTTAATCAACATCTGCTGTGCCCAAGGCCTTAGAACACAAGTAAGCATGAGGCCTAGACCTTATTCTCAGCCGGCTTACCTCTGATTGTGGAAATATGTAGGAATGTCAACAATGATCCTCCCGGTTAGCTGATAAGTTTTCAACAAACCGCTACACAGATTTTCATTCATGTAACTCGATGATCAGAAGATGCTTCTTGAGAGGATCTGTATACTTGAAAACCTCTTAGGAAATCTATTTTGGAATATCATCCATCTGTAGGTGATGGCCAGGTATCACAGGTGTCTACAGAAGTAACACCTTTTTTCCATTTCAAAAATTGAATCAGAATTGATTTGGCAATAAGGGCTAAGTCTTTACAGGGGCTTCACATTGCTCTTTGGGCCGGTGTTCAGCCCTCTAGGCTTCCTCCTAATAACTACCTGTGGGCAAAGACGGTCTCATAGACTTTATTTTTCTAATCAAGACCTGGCCCTGGTGTCCTGATTCTTTTTGAAAGCCAATCCAACACTTCAACCTGTCCGGGCTTGTTATAGGCAGAGACAAGTGATAAGATCCCCCAGTCCTATCCTGTCATAAGGTAATACCTCTGTCAGAGCTCCATGGTGAGAGCTGTAGAGATGCATAGATAGAGAGCTGAAATCAGCCTGGCAGCTGACAGGGTCTAATTTGAGAAGCTACTCCCTACCTGTACTAAGCTATGAGGCCACACTACCTTGTTTTTCTCTAGGAACCCCCACATTCATATCTAGTTTCCTTGTACACATGCATATCCATAGCCTGGCCCCTTTATCATCATGACTATAATTATTGCTCAGCACCCTTATTGAAGAGTGAAAATTGCACAGCACACAAGATGTGAAATTCAACCTGCTTCTTCTCCAGTGGGAACCTCATCTAGATATGCGTACGAAAGACATTTCGGAGTATCTTAGGAAGGGTGGGGGAGGGAAAACACAGGAGGGTGAAATAAATAATCATTTTAGAATTTTTCTAGTAAGAAACTTCACAGGAAGTGGGTTCCAAAGGGAATAGGGTGAGGTAACTTGCCACCCTGAAATGGAATGCCAACTTATTAATTCAGTTCAACGAAGGGCCCAGCTCTGGGAGGGTCAGCTTGCTAAGATCTCATCCACTACGGACCTCAGTGGTCCAGGTTCCTTTTCTTTATCTTCTTCCCCTGTTGTCTCCTGGTATAATTTCATGAGCCTTGTGATTATTATTATTTTTTTTTAGGAGTCTCGCTCTGTCACCCAGACTGGAGTGCGGTGTCTCAATCTTCACTCACTGCAAACTCCGCCTCCTGGGTTCAAGTGATTCTCCCGCCTCAGTCTCCCAAGTAGCTGGGACTATAGGCGCCTGCCACCACGCCCAGCTAATTTTTGTATTTTTAGTAGAGATAGGGTTTCGCCATGTTGGCCAGGCTTGTCTTGAACTCCTGAGCTCAGGTGATTCACTCACCTTGGCCTCCCAGAGTGCTGGGATTACAGGTGTGAGCCACTGCACCTGGTCAAGACTACTACTCAAAGAGCATTATTACTGTCTTAAGAGAATGTATACTTCTGTCTTCTGAGGAGTATTACCCACTATAGATGTTGGCACTCTTTTCCTAATTCCCAGCTATTCTAAGGAAGTCAATTTACCATATCTTCAATTGGTCCAAACACAGGCAGACATTGGAAGATGATAATATTATTGCTGTTGTTGAATTTGCTACATACGCTTTTTAGTTACAGAATTAACCTGACTGTAGAGGTTAATTAAGCAAAATATGTTCAGTAAAATTATCTTAAGATTCAGAAAATTGGCTGGGTGCGGTGGCTTATGCCTGTAATCCCAGCACTTTAGAAGGCCAAGGCAGGCAGATCACCTGAGGTTGGGAATTCGAGACCAGCCTGGTCAGCACGGTGAAACCCCATTTCTACTAAAAATACAAAAATTAGCCCGGCATGGTGGCAGGTGCCTGTAATCCCAGCTACTTGGGAAGCTGAGGCAGGAGAATTGTTTGAACCTGGGGAGGCAGAGGTTGCAGTGAGCTGAGATTGTGCCATTGTACTCCAGCCTGGGCAACAGAACAAGACTCTGTCTCAAAAAAAAAAATCAAAAAATTATCACTGAATGTCAAATTATGAATATATTAGTAGCATACAGAATGTGCCTTGATCATAAATGACTAAATAATGTAAGCAAACTCTTAGAGATCATAAGGAGTTGGGAAGCTCATCTTTCTATTTACTAGTAAGGAGATACTCAGGAGAGCATTGATTATGTTCAGAATCTTTTAAATATCTGTCTTGATAGCTATCCCTATCCCTCCAAACCACCGAAATGGATGAAAATGACCACTGCTTAAAGGTTTTTCAAACTAAATTAGTAATACCATTTTTTCATTTTTACCATAAAGTTTATGTAGACTTTTCAGTTATGTTTCATATCTCTTGGGTATCGAGACAAATAGTTTGTAAGCAGAATAGGGTGCTTTATAGAGTATATTATGTTTCAATAATTTTGGCAGAATGAAATATCATTTTAAAAATCTGATTTCTTGAAGAATAACTTGTATACAATAAAAAATTGCCCATTTAAAATATAGCCAGGGCCAGGTGCGGTGGCTCACACCTGTAATCCCAACACTTTGGGAGGCCAAGGTAGGATGATCACTAACATAGCAAGATCCTCATCTCTACAAAAAAAAGAAAATTAGCTTGGAGTGGTGGTGTGCATCTGTAGTCCCAGCTACTCGGGAGGCTGAGGCCTGAGGATCCCTTGAGCCCAGGAGTTTGAGGCTGTGATGAGCTATGATTGCACCACAGCACTCTAGACTGGGCAACAGAGCAAGACCCTGTCTTTAAAAAAAAAAAAAAAAAAGGATAATCACCCACTTAATGAGTTTTGAATGAATACAGTCATGTGACCATCTCCAAAATTAAGACGGAAAACATTCTCATCACTCAAAAAGTTCTCTGTGCTCCTTTGCCGTTCATTTTCTCCCCCTCTAACCCCAGAACCAATCGTTCGGCTATCAGTTTTGCGTTTTCTAGATGGCCATGTAAATGAAATCAGTAGACTTCTGTGTCTGGCTCCCTTCCTTTAGCATAATGCTTTCCAGAGTTATCCATATTATTGTACATAGCACTCTGTTTATTTTTGTTGCTGAGTAGCATTCCATCATAAGGACCCATCACAATTTACTTGTCTGTTCACCAGTTGATAGATATTTGGTTTGTTTCTAGTTTTTGGCTATCATGAGTAAAATTGTTATGAAATTTTCCACGCAAGTCTTTGTGTGGACATATGTTTCCATTTCTCTGGGGTAAATATCTCGCAGTGGGACTGCTGGATCCTATGGTAAGTGTATGTTCAACTTTAATTATTAGAGAGTCAAGCTATTTCCCAAACTGGCTGAACCACTGTACTCCCAGTAGCAACGTACGAGAAACTAGTTGCTCCTGCATCCTCACCAGTCATTTTTAATTGTAGTGATTTTACCGGGTATGTGGTGACATTTCATGGTAATTTTAATTTTCACTTCCTTAGTGACTAATGATGGACATCTTTTCAAGTGCAGACTTATCCATTCATTTATATTGTTTGGTGAAGTATCTGTTCAAATCTTTTGCACACATTTTTACTGTACTATTATCTTAAGGTTGAATTGTAAGCGTTTCCTATATATTCTGTTTACAAATAGTTTTTCAGATATTTGTTTTGCAATATTGACTCCCAGTCTGTGGCCCTTTCATTTCCATAACATCATCTTTAAAGAACAAAAATGTCTGGCTGGGCACAGTGGTTCACACCTGTAATCCCAGCACTTTGGCAGGCTGAGGCAGGAAGTTTCCTTGAGACCAGGAGTTTGAGACCAGCCTGGGTAACACAGAAAGACCTTGTCTCTATTCTATAAAAAACAAACAAAACAAACAAAAAGAACACAAATTTCTAATTTTGATGAAGTCCAGTTTAACTATTTTTTCTTTTACGGTTTGTGCTTTTTGTGTCCTTAAAAGTCTTTTATTTTTATTTTCTGTAGAGACAAGGTTTTGCTATGTTGCCCAAGCTGGTCTTGAACTCCTGGTCTCGAGTAATCTTCCTGGGCTCCTAAAGTGTTGGGATCACAGATGTGAGCCGCTGCAGCCGGACCTAAAAGTTCTTCACTTAGGCCAGGTGTGGTGGTTCACGCCTGTAATCCCAGCACTTTGGGAGGCTGAGGTGGGCAGATTACGAGGTCAAGAGATTGAGACCATCCTGGCCAACAGGGTGAAACCCCGTCTCTACTAAAACTACAAAAATTAGCTGGGCATGGTGGCACGTGCCTATAGTCCCAGCTACTTGGGAGGCTGAGGCAGGAGAATTGCTTGAACCTGGGAGGTGGAGGTTGCAGTGAGCCAAGATCGTGCCATTGCACTGCAGCCTGGTGACAGAGCGAGACTGTTTCAGGAAAAAAAAAAAATTCTTTGCTTAACCCAGAGTCACAAAGATTTTCTCCTGTTTTCTTCTCGAAGCATTATAGTTTTAACCCTTATTTAGAATTGAAATGTCTTCTTGAGGAATTGACCTCTTCGTAATTATGAGAGATCCCTTTCTATCCCTGTTAATAGTCCTTGCTTTGTATTAATATAGCCACTCTTGTTTTATTTTGATTGGTGTTTTCTTGGTATATATTTTTTAATCCTTTTAATCTGTGTTTTAACTTTAAAGTTTTTTTTTTATAGGCAGTATGTAGTATGGTGTTGTTTTTTATCCAATCTCTTAATGTCTTCCATTGAATTGGAGAGTTTAAAAGAGTTTAAACCATTTAATTTTAACATAATTGTCAGTGTAGTTGAACTGAAATCCTCATGTTGGTCAGTTTTCTAGTCATTTCATTTGCTCTCTTTTTGTTCTTTTTCTTCCTTCTTTTGAATTATGTAAGTATTTTTTAATGACTCAATTTTATCCCTACTACTGGTTTATTACTTATACCTCTGTATCTGATAATTTTAGTGATTGCTTCAGTGTTTCCAATATGCAACTTGAACTTATTATAGTTTACCTTCAAATAATATTATGCCATTTCATATATAGTATAAGACCCTAATAACATTATTCTTCCATTTCCTCCTCCTGTCTCTTATGCTATAACCATTATACATCTACTTCTATATATATATGTATATTTTAATTTTATTTACTTCAAAATATTTTTTGTTTTTTAGAGACAAGGTCTCACTATGTTGCCCAGGCTGGTCTCAAACTCCTGGCCTCAAGTGATCCTCACACCTCGGCCTCCCAAAGTGTTAGGATTACAGGCATGAGCCACCATGTCCCACTTACTTCTTCATATATAGTAATGCATATCATACATTATTATTACATTTGCTTGAAGCCATCATTTACCTTTTAACATGACTAATAAAATGCCTTTTATGTTTTCTTTTATTTATTTTCTTTTTTATTTTCTGGCCTTTTTATTTTCCAACATATTTTTTTTCTGGTATTTTCATTCCTTGTTTAAATCCTAATTTACTAATCCTTTTACTAATATTCTAATACTTTCCTTTAAAAATTTCTTGCAGCACAGGTCTGCTTGCAATGCATTCTCTCACCAAAAAATATATCTAGATTGCATGGGGAGTAGTGGTGAAACAGTCCAACAGGTGTATTTTGTAAAAGCTTCCTAAGTGATTCTGATAAATCTTTTCCTGTCAGAGCATGTTAAAGCCTGGGACATTTAAAATATTTTCCCCTATGTTCCTTCCAGATAATGTGAAAGACTTATACTTGGTAATGTCATATGGTGAAATACTATGCAGTTATTAGAGAACGATGTTTCCAGAGAGTATGTAATACACTGGAAAAGCTTATGACATGATTATAAAATTTTTATCTGTCTGGAAAGAAATACACCTACATATTAAAGGTTGCTATCTATGGCTGGGTAGATTTTCTGGTAATTTTCACTTTCTTCCATACTTTATTCTGTAACGTTCAAATTATCTGCAATGAGTGAGAATGTATTAAGAAATTCACAAAATAAAGATATGAGTATTTGGCTGGGCACAGTGGCTCACACCTGGCCAACATGGTGAAACCCCATCACTACTAAAAATACAAAAAATGAGCCGGGCATGGTGGTGTATGCCTGTAGTCCCAGCTTCTTGGGAGGTTGAGGCAGGAGAACCACTTGAACCCGGGAGGCAGAGGTTGCAGTGAGCCAAGATTGTACCACTGCACTCCAGCCTGGGCGACAGAGCGAGACTCCGTCTCCAAAAAAGAAACCACAAAAAAGATCTGAGTATTCCCCAGAAGTAACCTCCCTTTTCATTTTGGTGTGTACTAACTAGACTTTTTCTGCATGCCTTTAAATACACATAGAAACATAACTTTAAAAAAAAAATACGAGATGTGATCTAGTGCATATCTTCCTGAAACTTGAGTCTTTCACTTAATGGTTATGGCACCACATAGATATTTATCTCCTTTTTCTTTTTTTTTTTTTTGAGACGGAGTCTCGCTTTGTCGCCCAGGCTGGAGTACAGTGGCTGGATCTCAGCTCACTGCAAGCTCCGCCTCCCGGGTTCATGCCATTCTCCTGCCTCAGCCTCCCGAGTAGCTGGGACTACAGGCGCCACCACCTCGCCCGGCTACTTTTTTGTATTTTTTAGTAGAGACGGGGTTTCACCGGGTTAGCCCATGTTAGGATGGTCTTGATCTCCTGACCTTGTGATCCGCCCGTCTCGGCCTCCCAAAGTGCTGGGATTACAGGTGTGAGCCACCGTGCCCGGCCAATCTCCTTTTTCCTACTGTTGCATGGTGTACCCCAAATTGGATATACCATAGTTTAACCATTTTCTTTTTGATGAACATGCAGATCATTTGGATTTTTTGTTACAGATAAAGCCACAGTGAATGGTTTTTTGTTTTGTTTTTGTTTTTTAGAGACAGGGTCTTGCTCTGTCACTCAGATTGGAGTGCAGTGGCGTGATCATAGCTCACTGCAGCCTCGACCTCCTGGGCTCAAGTAATTCTCCCACCTCAACCTCCCAAGTAGCTGACTACAAGCACACACCACTGCACCTGGCTATAGTGAATATTCTTGTAGATATTTCTTTTCTTTTTTTTTTTTTTTGAGACAGAGTCTTGCACTGTTGCCCAGACTGGAGTGCAGTGGCACGATCTTGGCTCATTGCAACCTCTGCCTCCTGGTTCACGTGATTCTCCTGCCTTAGCCTCCCGAGTAGCTGGGATTACAGGCACACACCACCCCACCTGGCTAATTTTTTGTATTTTTAGTAGAGACGGGGTTTCACCATGTTGGCCAGACTGATCTCGGACTCCTGACCTTGTGATCTACCCGCCTCGGCCTTCCAAAGTGTTGGGATTCCAGGCGTGAGCCACTGCACCCAGCCTCTTATAGATATTTCTTAGGAAACACGTGCAGGTGTTTTTCCAAGATGGGTACCAAAAAGAAAGAAAAAGGCGATGCACATCGTACATTTTAATAATTGCTGACAAACTGCCCTCAAAAAAGGTTGTACTAAGTTACCATATCATTAACAGCACGTTTCCCCACATCCTTGCCAACACTTGATATTACCAATCCTTAAAAATTTTGCAAGTTGCCATGATGGGGACACTAAAAGAAAAAAAAAACTTTTTTTTTTTTTTTTGTGCTCAATTTACACCAGGCGTGGTGGTTCACACCTGCAATCCTAGCACTTTGGGAGGCTGAAATAGGAGAAGTCCAGAGAGTTCAGACCAGCCAAGGTAACATAGTGAGACTTCATCTCTACAAAAAACTTAAAAATTAGCTGGACATGGTGGTGCACACTTGTGGTGCCAGCTACTTGGCAGGCTTGAGCCCAGAAGTATGAGGCTACAGTGAGCTGTAATTGCACCACTGCACTCCAGCCTGGACAACAGAGTGAGACTCTGTCTCAATAAAAGATAATCTTTCAATTTTATGAGAGAAAATAATATATTTTAATCTGCATTTTGCTAGTTACTGAGTTTCAGCATTTTTTTCCTGTTTATTTTTGTTATTTGCATTTACTGCTTTATTTTATTTTTTTTTTTGAGACAGAGTCTCGCTTTGTTGCCCAGGCTGGAGTGCAGCGGTGCAATCTCGGCTCACTGCAACTTTCGCCTCCTGGGTTCAAGTGATTCTCATGCCTCAACCTCCCGGGTAGCTGGGACTATAGGCGCGCACCACCATACTCGGCTAATTTTTGTATTTTTAGTAAAGATGGGGTTTCACCATGTTGGCCAGGCTGGTCTCAAGCTCCTGACCTCAAGTGATCCTCCCACTGAGGCCTCCCAAAGTGCTGGGATTACAGGTGTAAGCCACCATGGCATTTACTGCTTTCTAAATTATCTTTTCATATCGTCCTTTTCTATATAGTGGTTTGCCTTTTTCTCAGTGATTTAAGAGGTTTTTTTTTCCATATCTTTTGGATCTTAATCTTTTGTTATACAGTCTCCAGAGTTTTTCTGGCAGCTTGTGTTTTGTTGAATAGATTATCAATTTTGATATTGTCAAATATTTTTCTTTGTGGCTCTTGGATTGTTCTTTGAAGCCCTTTAGTACCTTATGTTCTCCTATATTTAAAAAATTCTTCAGATTTTTTTTTTAAAGTTTAGTTATTCAATCTATGTGGAAATTAATTTTGTGAACAGTCTGAAGTACACTGACCTCATTTATTTTTCAAATGAATAACTAATTGTCCAAGCACTGTTTATTATTTCGCCTTACTGACTTCAAATGCAATTTTCCTTATATATGAACTTCCCATACATACATGAGACTGTTTCTGTACTCTCTCTTCTGTTCCATTGCCTATGCTTACCTCAATACCATACAGATTTAATTTTGTGGTTTTATAATATACTTTGATATAGGTAAAATTCCATCCCCTCTATTTCATTTATAATATAAAGTTCTTAAAAACTATTCTTCATTGTTTAGCTGCCTGATTTTCACTGCCTACTTCCAGATGACAGGGTTCCAGATGACAAAGAGGTGAAATAAAAATTACCCATAGGCAAGACAAAGGAGCATGGGAAAATGAGGGGAAGGAGACAAAGAAAAAAAGAGAAATGCTCTGAAGATGGGACAATTTTTTCCCCTACACTTCAAGAAGCAACTTTATGTATTAATATTATGCCACATTCAAAGTAAGGTAGATCTTGTGTGTTCAGGATATTTCAGTCACTGTCTAAATCAAAGGTGTCTCTTTCATTGCTAGCTAGTTACCAATGGCAGAAACCATGTAAACGAAAAATGTGAATGGATGGGAATAGAAAGAAACATGAATCAATCAATGTGAGAACATGAACAAGAACTAGAGAGAATAGAGAAATGGTGAGAGAGAATAACATACTTGTATCCTTGTGGAACCAAATGTCAGGAAGTCAAACCTCTGAGCTTAGTGCATTCATTGTATCCTGGTTTCTTTGTTACCTCTGTTTACAGTCACTTGATGTTTTATATGGAATACAGAGAGGTTGATTCTTTACTCGATAATTGAAACAACAGAGAAAGGAAAAGTACTATTAAGAATTATAGTAATGAGTAACAGAAAATATCATTTACTTGGAGATAGGTTGGTAAGCATTAAAAAGAACTGAGTGAGCCAGGATCAAGCCACTGGACTACAGCCTGGGTAACAGAATGAGACTTTTTCAAAAAAAAAAAAAAAAAAACTGAACAAAAAAGTGTTAGTAAAATGCGCACACTAAACAACATAACCTTTAAATCTAATCATTGTACGTAATGAGATTATATTCAACTTAAAATTGTATCTGTTTTCATTGTAAAGCTAACATTACACAAGTGGGAAAAGCTGTCTCCTAGGCAAGTGTGGTTCTAAGTCAACAGTTAATTAAATTACTTACAATGAATTTAGTTGTTCCTGGTTGAAAAGACATGTTGATAGGGCATGGTGATTATCAAGGGACTTGCGTCCAATGCAGTGTGGCCAAAGTTTCAGGGCTCAGTAAACAGGAACAGGCAATAATAAAATCCTTTAATAACCACTCACACAAAAATATCCTAATTTTTTTATGGTGCCAAAAGGGAACATTGTGATTTACTGATCTTCTTTTAACTTGCCAATTTGTAATTAGCTGCCTTTGTTTAAAATCAGACTATTTTTCCTCCTGAAGCAACAATTGGGCAAGTTTTATTTGACTCAAGAAGTATAATAAAAATGTATTTTACGGCCATTTCTTCCCTTGCTTACAGTAGGTTTACGGTTGGAAATACACTCTTAATTCCATTTACCATAATGAGATTATTTACCATTACCAACAGCAAACGAATGAAAGATACATTTTCTAGAGCAATGGAACACTAATATTTTAGTACTCTAGTTGTCCCTACTGAATTGGCATTTTAAAATGTTCACAACCTGTCAGCTTCATGAAACCTCACAATCATTGGCTTCAAACATTGTTGTAAACTTGAAAGGGTAGCTTGTGATAAACAACAAAAAAAAAAAAAAGAGAAAGAAAACAGCATTAACCATTTTATGTATCAGATGAATTAACATGAACTGCACGGCAAGAATTCTGCAGGTGGAGCTCATCCGAGAACTGTGCTAAGGAACCTCCTGCCGAGTTCCTCGCTGGCTGCTCGCTCGCAGCGTGGTCCTCGGCCCGGGACGCGCGCTTCCGAGCTGGTTCCGCAGCGGGCGCCCAAGAGAGGCGGCCGCGCCCGGACGCTCTGATGCGGTTGCGTACGTTTTCCGCGCTTCCCGCTCTCCACCGGTTGGACCGAGGCTTTTAAACGGCCATCTGCTCCCGAGTCCGGCCTCCTACTCCGTCTGGTGCCCCCTGGTGCTCGTCCCCTCCGCATCTTGAGGAGCTGCGAGGAGCACAGGGGTCCAGGGAGACAAGGATGCTTTCAAGAAAAACATGCCATGGCGGCGAGCCGCAGGGATCCACATTTCCCGGGCCCAGGGCCCTGGTAGACGTTGCATGTGGACACTGAGGAGCTCTGGAGAAAGAGGGGGTGTTGTTTCACGGAGCCACCCAGCAGAAGAAAGGTGGAAAATAAGTTTCAACCAACTACAAAGGCAGAAGTCAGCCCAGCCCCCCAAGTGTGGCCAAAGACCCATAGATCCGTAGACCTTATATTTTCTTGAATCCACCGCTCCCCCAACCCCCGCTTTTGTTATCTTTCAGGCAAAGCCAAGAGAGAGTTCACTAGGATCCCCGATTTCAGTCAGGCAGCCCTTTTTTGAGAGCCAGAATATCCGTGTCGGGCGGGAGCTGAGAATGTGGCCTTAATTGTTGAGGGGAGGAGGATGGAAGATAATCCTCCCTGTCTCCTCCTCCAATCCATGTAATCAATACTAATTTCATGCACCATCTTCACAAAGTTTCTTTTCCCCTCCTCCGACTCAGAACTCAGGCTCCGATTATCCGGCTTTACCCTTCCCCTCCACCCCCACAGCCCTGCAGTCACTCAACACTACTGCGGCTCTCTCCATTAAAGATGAACAACAGATCATTTTTCATTGCATGGCAACCCTAAGAGCTCTCTCGCTTAGCAGAGCATGATGGGAGTCTTTCCATCTCCCCCCCACCTTCCTTTTTTTTTTTTCCCTTTCCTTCCCTTCTTCCACAATTAATCCCTAAATAATGATTTTCCTAAGCTCGCGCGGACTTCAGGATGGGGTTGAGCGACCCGCGATGACGCTCCCATCAGCCTTTCAGAAGGGACGGTTTCTAAAGAAAACTACAACTCCCACGAGGCATCAGGCTACAGCAACCGCGAGGCATCACGGAAGTCGTAGGCACTTTTCTCCTAGGTCCCGTTCATCTCCTCCAACCCGTAAACTATAAGTCCCAAGGTGCCTCGGGGCTGGCACGCCTGCGCAAAACCCCGGAGCGAGGTGGGGGTGGGGCTGCCCCGGGCGGCGGGGGGCGGGATCCGAGCGGGCTGTGTGGAGGCTTCAGACTCCCGGCGCCATTTAGCGCAGAGTTTCCCGGGCGGACGCGGCTCCTCTCTCGGCCCCTCCGCACCCCCGTCTTCGGTGACAGAAGGCGCCTGGTGGGGGTGACTGCTCTTTTCTCTCCCTGTTCCCCCTCACCCAGTCCTCTAGGTCTCCTCTCCTCTTGCCTCAGAGAAGCAGCGGAGCTCGGGCCCCGCGGTGAGCGGCCCTCCCCTCCCCGCCGTTCCCTCCGCCGTCAGCCCCCGGCACCGGCCCGGGAGGAGGCGGGTTCGCCAGGCCCGGGGCGGGCGGGGAGGCCTCGGGGAAGGGGGGGCCCGCTCCTCAGGCGCCGAGGCTCCGAGGCTCCGGCCCTTCGCCTCGGGGCGATGGGCGACCTGTGAGGCCGGTCCCCATCGCGGGGGGCGCGTGTGGGAGGCGGCGGCCGCCGAGTGACCGGAGCCGGGCCGCGGCCTTCCCCGCTCGCCTCGGCCCCTCCCACTCCCTGCCCCGGGGCTGCCACCGCCCGGGCGTCGGACCTGGTCCCGTGCTCGCGGCGCCGCCGCCCTCTGGGCCTAGCCCGCCCGGCTCGGCGAGCGGGGCAGTGGGAGCCGCGTCCGCCGCATCCGCCTCGACTCGGTGCCGGCCCCGGGCCCTCCCCTCATGACTGCGGCGCCTCCGCTGCCGCCGCCCGCCCGGCCGCCGCTCGCCGCAGGATGGATGCGGACCGTGCGGCGCTAACCCCCGCGGCTCCGCTCCCGACTCGCCCGCCTTCGAGCCCTCCTCGCGAGCCGCAGCAGTCTCGGTGCCAGCGGCCCGCCTCGCCCTCGCTGCGGCCGGTCAGTGCTGAGTGAGGCGTCTCCGGGTCGGCGCGAACCCGCCCGGCCGCGGTGCCCTGCGGACCTCCGCGCGGGCGGCTCGGCCCCCACGCCCTTTCCATCCGCGACTCCGAGCCCGCTCGCCTCTCGCCAGCGAACCGACCATGTCTGGCGGCGCCGCGGAGAAGCAGAGCAGCACTCCCGGTTCCCTGTTCCTCTCGCCGCCGGCTCCTGTCCCCAAGAATGGCTCCAGCTCCGATTCCTCCGTGGGGGAGAAGCTGGGGGCCGCGGCCGCCGACGCCGGGACCGGCAGGACTGAGGAGTACCGGCGCCGCCGCCACACGATGGACAAGGACAGCCGCGGGGCGGCCGCCACCACCACCACCACCGAGCACCGCTTCTTCCGCCGGAGTGTCATCTGCGACTCCAATGCCACTGCGTTGGAGCTCCCCGGCCTCCCTCTTTCCCTCCCCCAGCCCGGCATCCCCGCGGTTGTCCCGCAGAGCGCCCCACCGGAGCCCCACCGGGAGGAGACCGTGGCCGCCACCGCCGCTTCTCAGGTAGCCCAGCAGCCTCCAGCCGCTGCCGCCCCTGGGGAACAGGCCGTCGCGGGCCCTGCCCCCTCGACTGTCCCCAGCAGTACCAGCAAAGACCGCCCAGTGTCCCAGCCGAGCCTTGTGGGGAGCAAAGAGGAGCCGCCGCCAGCGAGAAGTGGCAGCGGCGGCGGCAGCGCCAAGGAGCCGCAGGAGGAACGGAGCCAGCAGCAGGATGATATCGAAGAGCTGGAGACCAAGGCCGTGGGAATGTCCAACGATGGCCGCTTTCTCAAGTTCGACATCGAAATCGGCAGAGGCTCCTTTAAGACGGTCTACAAAGGTCTGGACACGGAAACCACTGTGGAAGTCGCCTGGTGTGAACTGCAGGTAAAGCCCCACCTACTTCTTTATTTGAAGGTCCTCTGGATCCCACATTTGGCTTGGCGAAGCCAGTTGATCGAGTTCACCCTTCACTTGGCATTCTCTAACTGTTGGACTCCGAGTGGGAGGGGGAGGTCAACTTTTGAAAGGGGTTGAAATTAGGAGAATGTGGAGCATGTGCCTCGGTGTTGGGATAGGATAAGAATTACTGGTAGCCAGAGGGATTTGCTACCGGGCAGGGGTGGTGAAGGTCATCTTAGTATAAACGAATTGTCTCCTGGTTTAGTGTCTGGCAGGGAACTTGGAATGAGTGGGGAAGTTGAAAGTACAGATGCTTCTTCCTCTGTGCGTTTCAGTCTCATCAGAGGCTCTGCAGTGATGAGCTGCCTCTGGGCGTAGAAGCGTGTTTCCATTCCTGAAATCAGGCTGTTCTTTTTAAATGAGAACGACCTTGTACTTTTGGATATATCTTACTTGATGGTTGCACAGGCATTTAGTATAAAATAAGTATTAAAAAAGACTCTTCTCTGCCCCTTTTGGATGAATGCCTTGGCAGTAGTGACGTGCAAATAAATGTTTGATGATGTTCTACCTAATGATGCTTAAGCCTTACAGTAGCAGCATTGCTCTGACATTGTTCGTTAAACTAACGTCTTTCAGCCCATTCACTATACAGCGAATAGTACAGGAGCCCATGCAAAATTGTGTAAGTGCTTTGAGAGTTGTAATGTCATCATCATTATTTTAATCTTATAAAATATTTTTAAGCTAAACTTTCCCAAGAGTCCAAAGGAGTCGCAGTACTTCCTTTTTTAACCTCTAGTGGTGTAAATAATGGTGTGTCATTCTGGTTGACTAGTACATTCTAGGTTTAAACAGCTGAGTTTGCGCTACTTGTTGCTTGACTAACTGAAGCAGCTTGCTTGAATGTTGCCCTGACTGGGCATAGGTGAACATAGGTTATTAGTAGGAGCAGGGTTATACTGAAGGAAAAAAGTCAGCCACATTATGCATACATAAAAAAATGTCATTAGACCAGCCTGATACAGGATATGAAAATAACTGAATGATCTTGGAACTTGTTTTATCTATGAACTAATATGTTAACATGTAACCCTTTGAATGTCAGGTTCCAAATAATTAAGGCCATATCAAATGTGAAATTAACACAGCATGTGGAAGTAAACTTAAAAACTAAGAAGTTCTTTACAAACATAATCATTTCTTAACTTTTACAGTTAATGATGTAGAACTTCTAAGGTAGTGTGAAATTAAAAGTACTCATTAATTTTATAGTATTTTAGAATTGGAAAGGTGACAGATCTTAAAAAAAAAAAAACAACGAAAACTATTCCTTTTCGTCAGTCATACTCAAAAAACTTAGTCTGGGCCACGCGCGGTGGCTCACGCCTGTAATCCCAGCACTTTGGGAAGCCAAGGCGGGTGGATCACGAGGTCAGGAGTTTGAGACCAGCCTGACCAACATAGCGAAACCCCGACTCTACTAAAAATACAAAAATTAGCCGGGTATGGTGGCACGCGCCTGTAATCCCAATACTTGGGAGGCTGAGGCAGGATAATAGCTTGAACCCGAGAGGCGGAGGTTGCAGTGAGTGGAGATCACACCATTGCACTGCAGCATGGTGACAGAGCGAGACTCTGTCTCAAAAACAAAAACAACTTATGTCTGATTCCTTTTGGTTTACAGGCAGAAATTTACAGAATTTACATTTCTTTCTTGTACTTTCGACGCCTATTGCTACTGATGCTGGAATTTTATTCTTCCATTATAGTTTTATATTTGAATAGGTGCTTTTTAACAATTTTTTTTTTTCCTTAACCGGTTACCTTACTTTTTTGAGACTAGACCCAATTACTTGTTGAGCACTTTATGAATTAATTTTGTTAGTTTTAATTATTTCACTTCTGAGACTTTTCAGAATGTGATGTGTGTTTTCCCTTTATCACCTGGAATTTTCTGATACTTTATTATCTTGGAACTGATAATACAGTGAAAAAAACTTAATTTGTCTAATATGATACAAACTTTGTTTAAGCTTCTCAGGTTTTCTTAGAACTGGTAGCTTTTTGGATTTTTAATTATCTAGGCATGGGCATGACTAAACTAAAGAAAATCTTATATTGCATATTATTTTTGAGTCATTTCCGGATTTGGCTGCAGAACTAGATGAATCCTAGCTTATTAAGTGGTACCTGATTTAGAAACTTCCATGTCATTTGTCTGTGCCTCTATAATTTTTTGTTTTGATTTTGAAAAGATTATCCTATCTGAAAAATCCTTTATAGCAGCAGTTAGGAAGTATTTTTGGTTTTTTGACCAGGACAGTTGCACTATATGCCTAATAAAGTATTCACTGGGTCAGTGTTTGAACTTTTATCTTTGGAGCCAAATTAAAGGACAAGCCCAAGGGATTACTAAAGCATTGGGAAGATAGAAACTTTTTCGCTAAATGTATCCTTTTAATATACACATATTTCTGAAGCAAGACAGGAGAATATTGTGTTAAGTTGTTGACTTAAAAATCTTAGTGTATTAAAACTGGAAGAAATCTTAGGTTATCCTGCCCAGCTATTTATTTGACAAATAAGAAAAGTGAAATCATAGAGCAGGTAAATAACTTGATTAGGTAGATGAAGAACAAAAGCTAGTTAGGATCTAATAATTTGGGAGATGATAAAGTATTTGTAGTCCAGTAGATGGCTAATAAGTAATTTCAAATGAAGCAATATTGTTTTGGTGTGGAAGTGGCTGTTGGATTTCTGGAGGAACCTGGTCCTATACCCATGGCAAATTTCAGGCTTCTGTTTTGGGTATTGATTTTCATCACTTCAAATTGAGATATAAATAGGCTTTCGTGGATGGGTGAATGTGGTATACAAATCAAGCTGTTTTCTGCCAAGCTTATTTTTTAGAGTCATGTTATACTATGCACTGCTCTTTAGTAAAACAAGCATCAATTCTTTTTTTTTTTCCCCCCCCCCCAAAAAAAAAGGAGACGGAGTCTTGGTCTATCTCCAGGCTAGAGTGCAGTGGCTCGATCTCAGCTCACTGCAACCGCCACCTCCTGGGTTCAAGCGATTCTCCTGCCTCAGCCTCCCAAGTAGCTGGGAATACAGGCGCCCACCACACCCAGCTAATTACAAGCATCAATTCTTAGTAAATAATACGTAGGTAATATTTTGACACCACAGGATCTTCAGTAATTACTGAGTTGTTTAAGATGCAGATTTCTTTACCTGGTTTTATTAGACAAGTAGTGCACCTTAATTTTAGTATTTGATTGTCTTGGTCAGAAAATACTACTGTTGGGCCTGACATTGATGCAGCCGGATGTGGTGGCTCATGCCTGTAATCCCAGCACTTTGGGAGGCCAAGGTGGGCGGATCACATGGTCAGGAGTTTGAGACCAGCCTGGCCAACATGGTGAAACCCCATCTCTACTAAAAATACCAAAATTAGCTGGGCGTGATCCGTGCACCTGTAATCCCAGCTACTCGGAAGGCTGAGGCAGGAGAATCGTTTGAACCCGGGAGGCGGAGGTTGAAGTGAGTCTAGATCGCGCCATTGCACTCCAACCTGGGTGAAAGGGCGAGACTCCGTTTCAAAAAAAAAAAAAGAAAGAAAGAAATAAAACATTGATGCACAGATTTAAGAATGATTTATTTTAAGCACCTTCCCCCCAAGTTGCCTTTGAAGAGTTCACATGATGCATTATATGTTGATGAGATTGTTTGCACATCTGCCTGAAAAGGGAGCAAATCATATTTTTGTCGAAGCTTCAATATACTTAACTGCTTACTTTTCTTTGTCTTTTATTAAGACTATATGTCATGAGTATATGACATTAATATTTTGTGAAAAGTTTAGCAGTGTTACAGAAATGGGATGTGGTTCTGTGATTAAGAAACCATAATTTATTTCTTTGCTATAGTTCTTAAAATATCTCATTGAACTGAATCTCTCTATTTGAATGTTGGTGATTTTTTTCCCTCTTTTTAAATTTGTGCCACATTCCTTATTTTTTAGGATGAGAATCAGCATAACTCTCCATCTCAGGGAATAGTTTTTGGAGTTTGTTCTTAAATCCTCAAAGTCAGTGATTAGGAGTATTGGCAAAATTTTTTCTCTTACCTTTTTTCTGACCCATGGTAACACAGTCTGAGAAGTAATCTGCAAACCTGGGAAGAGGTTGTTTTTGTGTAAAACAAACTAGGAATCTATTGTTGCTTGGTGACAATTCATTTCTTGACATTCAAATTCATTTAAAATTCATCTTATTCCACCAGCAGCTTATCAAAGAAATTCAAAAAAATAAAAAATATATGTATATAAATATAAATAAAATACATCTTAGTTCGTCCCTATGGAAACATTCAATTAAAACTGGGCTCTCGTTTTCAGAAATCATCCTAAACCTGTTATTTGGGTTTTCTGGTAGTTTTTACACTTTTTTAGATAAAGCTGTAAAAGCAGCAAGAGTAGCTATACTCAATTATCGTTTCTGAAAATATTTAGCATACTATGAAATAATTCATAATTATAATTAGTACACCTTTGCTATACCAGTTCTGTAAATTATGTTGATAATTTAAATTATATATTTAGTAACTTGTATTTGAGTTTTTTCTTTTGTTTGTTCGTTTTTTGAGACAAAGTCTCAATCTGTCGCCCAGGCTAGAGTACAGTGGCTCGATCTCGGCTCACTGCAACCTCCACCTCCCAGGTTCAAGTGATTCTCCTGCCTCAGCCTCCGGAGTAGCTAGGATTACAGGTGCCCGCCACCACGCCTGGCTAATTTTTGTGTTTTTAGTAGAGACGGGGTTTCACCATGTTGGCCAGGCTGGTCTTGAACACCTGACCTCGTGATCTGCCCGCCTTGGCCTCCCAAAGCGCTGGGATTACAGGCTTGAGCCACTGTGCCCAGATGTTTTGTTTTGTTTTAAAACCTGGTCTGCAGGAATAGGTAAGACTTAGCGTGACCTCAGTTTATGTTTGAAGAGGCCATTTTTCTGCCTTGTAACATAGTAGTTAAGAACTAGATTGCCTGGATTCAATAAGCAAGTTTTGTGCTACAGTTTCCTGTCTGTAAAATGGGTGTAAAAAAGAGCACCCACTTTATAGAGTTGTGCTGATTAAATGAATGAACATATATAAAACATGTAGGACAGGGCCTGCCACATAAATATTAACTATGATGATGCAGCATCTTTTTTAGGATGTCCTTTTGAGGGAATCTGTGAAGATTTTGTTTGTTTATATTTATGCTTGAAACATCATATAGCAAAACTTAACTACTATTCTTGGAGGAGGAGGAAAGCAGGTATTGACCTTTATGTACTGGTGCTTTTAAATTCCTTAGCTTTACCTGGCCTTTCCTAATATTCTAATTCTGTGACCCATCACCCAAATGCCAACCTTTCTGAACTGCTTATTTTCAGAATCTGCTAAGTTCCTTGTCTCATCATCTTTGCATGAATCTGGAAAGCAGATTTTCTTTTGGTGGATCTCATATATAATTCTTACAGTATTTATTTATCATATTGAAATTGTTATATACTTTGTCTAATCCATTAGTCTTTAGAAAGTTCACTATGGTGTAATAGAATACTATACAATGAAAAGGAGCACCAAGGCAGAACCCTTGAGTTCTAGATTACCCAATTTTCTGACCTTGAGTAAGGAACTTAATCTGTAATGCTCATTTATTAGCGATATGTCTTACTGATTTAGGATTGTTGAAGATCAACTGAAATACTATGTGAAAGTACTTTGAAAAATGTTAAGTGTTATATAAAATATAACAAAGGATACTTAAATATTCATTTAGAAGGCTATAAGTTGTCACCTGTTACAAATGGAATGTATTAAACTTAGTTGGATTTGGGGAGCTTTTTGCTTTGTCAACTTAATTTCTCAAATCTTAAAAGGGGAGCTTTTCAGTTTGAAGAGAAATTGTCAGAAGCTCTTAATATTTTGTTTGGAAGAGGATTATGCCTTTGACAGGTAGCAGACTTAATTTTATATGTAGGTTTTTTGTTGTTGTTGTTGTTGTTGTTTTGATGGGGTCTCACTCTGTCGCCCAGGCTGGAGTACAATGGCGTGATCTTGGGATCTTGGCTCACTGAAACCTCCACCTCCTGCGTTCAAGTGATTCTCCTGCCTCAGCCTCCAGTGTAGCTGGGATTGCAGGCACCCACCACCACACCCGGCTAATTATTTATTTATTTATTTATTTATTTATTTGTATTTTTAGTAGAGACAGTTTCACTGTGTTGGACAGGCTGGTCTCAAACTCCTGACCTCAGGTGATCCTCTTGCCTTGGCCTCTCAAAGTGCTGGGATTACAGGTGTGATCCATCGTTCCTGGCCTATATGTAGTTTTTAAAAGATTGGTTACTTGTACTTTTTACATAAGAGGAAAAGCATCAGTAAGCTGTGGTTTTGTGACCAACTTAATTGATCATATAATATCTCCACCTTCATTTATCTTAATTTAGATTTTTCAGGTGGGGTTTCATAAATAATTTACTTTTTAGTGTTGTGACTTGAATCTTGGCCTTGCCAAATTACCATATTAAATACATTATGCTAAATGAATGTGTTGAATGATTTTTTTAGAAGAGAGTCCTCAGATAAGCTGTTAGTCATTACAAGCAAATAATTTTCTCAGGAATGTAAGAATTCTTAAGAAATTTAACAGTTTGAATTTAGGAGTGTTTGGAAATTTGCTTGTTAAAATCATCATACTCAGGTTAGTTAAGAAAAAGCATACTGTCTTTCCTGTAGATACCTTTTGTGCAACTGAGGTTCACCTTCTCAGAGACAGTATTATTTTTGTCAGTATATACGTGATAGATGGTCTAGTTAATCAAACACACACTAATGTATAAACCAAACAGTGAGAGATGAAATTAATTAGTGAATCAAATTATTAATGTGCACATTCTCTATTACTAGATAGAGATTAACAGATTTCTTGGGATAAGATCATTTTCATGGCTAAGAGTTTTGAGCTATATAACCTGATATATCTATCTTTATGTGGGTAATCTCCTTACATGGACTGGTAGATTATTGTGGATTAAGGTAAATTGGGAAATGCAACAGATTTATCTCTTTAACATGCTAAAGAGTTACTAGGTATCATTGTCGTATTAAAATGTTCTTTGAACTCTTCATACTGCTCCTCCCACACACAGTCATTCCTCAGTATACATAGGAGATTGGTTCCAGACAGCCCCCACCACAGGGTACCAAAATTCACGAATGCACAAGTCTCTTAAATAAAATGGTGTATTTTCATATAACCTACAGTAGTACATCCTCCTGTATAGTTTATTTTTTTAATTTAATTTTTTTTTTTGAAACTGAGTCTTGCCCTGTCGCCCAGGCTGGAGTGCAGTGGCACAATCTCAGCTCACTGCTACCTCTGCCTCCTGGGTTCAAGTGATTGTCATTCCTCAGCCTCCTGAGTAGCTGGGATTACAGGCACATCCCAGCATGCCTGGCTAATTTTTGTATTTTTAGTAGAGATGGGGTTTCACCATGTTGGCCAGGCTGGTTTGGAACTCCTGACCTTAAGTGATCCGTCTGCCTCTGCCTCCCAAAATGCTGAGATTACAGGTGTGGCTCCTCACATATAGTTTAAATCATCGCTAAATTACTTGTAATGCCTAATACAATGTAAGTGCTATGTAAATAGTTTTTATACTGTAGTGTTTTAAAATTCATGTTGTTTTTTATTATTGAGTTTTGTTACTGTTTTTTTTCCCCCAATATTTTCATCTGCAGTTAGTTGAATCCATGGATGCAGAACCTGTGGATATGGAACCTGAGGATGTAGAGGGCGGACTGTTCTTATGTATAGAAAGTAGAGAGTAACTGGCCGGGCGCGGTGGCTCAAGCCTGTAATCCCAGCACTTTGGGAGGCCGAGACGGGCGGATCACGAGGTCAGGAGATCGAGACTATCCTGGCTAACACGGTGAAACCCCGTCTCTACTAAAAAAATACAAAAAACTAGCCGGACGAAGTGGCGGGCGCCTGTAGTGCCAGCTACTCGGGAGGCTGAGGCAGGAGAATAGCTAAACCTGGGAGGCGGAGCTTGCAGTGAGCTGAGATCCGGCCACTGCACTCCAGCCTGGGCAACAGAGCAAGACTCCGTCTCAAAAAAAAAAAAAAAAAAGAAGAGAGTAACTGAAGAGTTGAGTTTTAAACAGAGAAATTAATTGGTTAGATTTGCATAGCAGTAATTGTCCAAGAATGGATTAAAGGCATACAGGGGGAAGTGTAGAGATTCCAGTAGTCCCCTCTCTTCTTCTTAGGGAATAATGATTATTTTTTTTCTCCTGCTTTTCTTTTTTCTTTTTTTTTTTTTTTTTTGAGACAGAGTTTTGCTCTTGTTGCCCAGCTGGAGCGCAGTGGCGCAATCTCGGCTCACCACAATCTTTGCCTCCCAGGTTCAAGGGATTCTACTACCTCAGCCTCCCGAGTAGCTGGAATTACAGGAAGGCGCCACCATGCCCGGCTAATTTTGTATTTTTAGTAGAGATGAGGTTTCTCCATGTTGGTCAGGCTGGTCTCCAACTCCTGACCTCAGGTGATCCACCAGCCTCGGCCTCCCAAAGTGCTGGAATTACAGGCATGAGCCACCACTCCTGGTCCATATTTTTATTTTTTGATTCTGTTTTCTTTGCGGTTTGCAAGACCCCCCAGTGGATACCTGAAGCTACAGACACTACTGAACCCTATGCATACTGTGCATTTTCCATCCCATAACCCATTCGACTAAGTGACTAAAGGACGAGATGGGTGGGTGGCATTAACAGTGTGAATATGCTGAACAAAGGGATGATACGTGTCCCATTCATGATTTCATCACACTACTCAGAATGGCACACAATTTAAAAGTTATGAATTGTTGGCCAGGCATGGTGGTTCACGCTTGTAATCCCAACACTTTGGGAGGCCGAGGCTAGTGGATAACCTGAGGTCAGAACTTTGAGACCATCCTAGTCAACATGGTAAAACCCTGTCTCTACTGAAAATACAAAAAAAACTAGCTGGGCATGGTGATACGTGCCTGTAATCTCAGCTACTTGGGAGGTTGAGGCAGGAGAATCACTTAAACCCAGGAGGTAGAGGTTGCAGTGAGCCAAGATTGCGCCATTGCACTCCATCCTGGGCGACAAAAGGGAAACTCCATCTCAAAAAAAAAAAAAAAGTTATGAATTGTTTATTTCTGGAATTTTCCATTTAATATTTTTGGATGGTGGGAAGTGAAGCATCAAGTAAGGGAGGGCTACTCTAGTTAGGGTATGAATGTGAGATTTTTAGGACCTAAACTAGGGAGATAATAGAAGGAATAGAACATTTAAATATTTAGGAGATAAAATATTTAGGGTTTAGTGATTAATTGGTGTTTGGAGGAAAAATGAAGCATGGTTAAGAGGTTAGGGGTTGATAGTGCTGTCAACTGAGGGAGAAAAATCAAAGGTTTTTTTTTAAGTTTTAAGATTTTTTGTTTTTTAGATGGGAGGAGGTATGGAGATGTATTCAGTTGGACATGTTGAGTTTGAGATTCTTGTGAAATCTCCAGGAGGAAGTTCAATAGGCAGTTGGATATATTACTGAAACTTGAAGATGAGGCCTGAGATGGAGATAAAAGCTAATGATTCCCAAAAACGTATGTATTAGTTGTAGCTGGAATAATGGAAGTAAATGAGATAAGCTAGGGAGAGGATATAAAGTTACAGAAAAATTAGAGAGGGGGAGAGGGAAGAATAATGGTCCTTAGGCAAAATAGTAACAATTACCAAGGGAATAAAATTTCAGGAAAATAATACATAAGAGAAGTTCTGTTTTCACAGTAGTAATTATGGAGAATGAAGTTAACAGGTAGTAAAGAAGTGTAGTAGTTAGGCTGTTGAAATTGTTGCACTTGGCTATTAAGAAATCATTAACCGGGCACAGTGGCTCACGCCTGTAATCCCAGCACTTTGGGAGGCTGAGGTGGGCGGATCACCTGAGGTCAGGAGTTGGAGACCAGCCTGACCAACATGGAGAAACCCCGTCTCTACTAAAAATACAAAAATCAGCTGGGCCGGTGGCACATGCCTATAATCCCAACTACTCGGCAGGCTGAGGCAGGAGAATCGCTTGAACCCGAGAGGTGGAGGTTGTGGTGAGCCGAGATCACAGCATTGCACTCCAGCCTGGGCCACAAGAGTGAAACTCCGTCTCAAAAAAGAAAAAAAGAAATCATTAACATTCACACTGAGAAACTGCCCTGACAAAAAGAAATTTTAAAAAAAGTCATTAACAATTAAATTTAAGGTTGCCTAAGTAAGGGGGAGGTTGAATAAGAGAGAAGCACATAAATACATGTAAGTCACTGGTAATGCCCTAGATTTCTGCACTGTTCACTATCTAATACAGTATCCACCAGCCTCATGTGGCTATTTCCCTCTTGCCGCCCAGGCTGGAGTGCAGTGGCGTGATCTCAGCTCACTGTAACCTCTGCCTCGTAGGTTCAAGCATTCTGCCTCAGCCTCCTGAGTAGCTGGGATTACAGGCACGTGCCACCATGCCCAGCTAATTTTGTATTTTTAGTAGAGACGAGGTTTTGCCATGTTGGCCAGGCTGGTCTGGAACTCCTGAGCTCAGGTGATCCACCCACCTCAGTCTTCCAAAGTGCTGAGATTACAGGTGTGAGCCACTGTATCCAGCCTTTATGTGGCTATCAAATTTAAATGAATTAAAATGACATTTTTAAAACTTAATTTTCTTGTACTAGCCACATTTCGAGTGCTCAGTGACAACATGTGGCTACAATATTGAATTGCACAGATAAATAACATTTTCAGGCTGGGCATGGTGGCTTATACCTGTAATCTCAACACTTTGGAAGGCTGAGGCAGGAGGATTTCTTGAGCCCAGGGGTTACAAGACCAGTCTGGGCAACATAGCAAGACCCTGTCTCTACAAAAAATTAAAAAATTAGCTGGGCCTGGTGGTGTGCATCTGTAGTCCCAGCTACTTTAAGAGACTGAGCTGGGTGGCTTGCTTGAGCTGGGGAGGTCAGGGCTGCAGTGAGGCTTGATCATGCCACTTGCACTTCAGCCTGGGTGACAGAGCTATGACCCTGTCTCAAAAACAATTTTTTTTTTAATCATTGCAGAAAATTCTTTTGGAATGCACTGTATCAGATCTTGGGTCAAGTTGTGCTTTTTAAAAATATAACTATATCAAGACTGGGCATGGCAGCTCATACTTCTAATCTTAGCACTTTTGGGAGGCTGAGCTGAGAGCATTGCTTGAGGCCAGGAGTTTAAGACTAGCTGGGACAATGTAGCAAGATGTGAGTCTCCAAAAATTTTTTTTTTTTTTTTTTTTGAGACAGAGTTTCGCTCTTTTTGCCCAGGCTGGGGTGCAATGGCGCGATCTCGGCTCACTGCAACCTCCGCCTCCTGGGTTCAAGCGATTCTCCTGCCTCAGCCTCCCAAGTAGCTGGGATTACAGGCATGTGCCACCACCCCGGCTAACTTTGTATTTTTAGTAGAGACGGGGTTTCTCCACGTTGGTCAGGCTGGTCTTGAACTCCCGACCTCAGGTGATCCACCTGCCTCGGCCTCCCAAAGTGCTGGGATTACAAGCGTGAGCCACCACGCCCAGCCTGCAAAAAATTTTAAAAATAAAAATAACTTTATCCAAAAAGTTCAACTTTAACCATAAAGTTCATCCCTTTAAAGTATATAGAGTGTTATTTTTAGAACTGAAGTTACACATTTAAATATGTATACTCTATTAATAAAGAAAAAATAGTTATTTTTTTGGAAAATGTACAAAGGATGTTATTACAAACATACATGCAGAATTAATAAAAGTTAACTATATGTCATAGTTACTGAATATTTGGTGACCTTACAGTTTCAGAAGAGGGGAAAATTTGCAGTGGCTTTAATGAGTGGACGAGAGGAAGTTTAGAAAGTATAGACAATAAGTGTAGGCTGGGGTGAGGGTTGAAAAATTACACATTGGGTACAATGTTCACTATTTGGGTGATAAGGTTAAGTAACTAGAAACCCTAACCTCACCATTATGCAGTATATCCATGTAGCAAACTTGTACATGTACCCCCTGAATCCATAATAAAATATATGTATGTAAATAAAAATTAAAAAATAAAACCATGAACAAAATAAGTGTAGGCCATTTCTTCTGGTAATTTTGAACGAATAAGATCAGGGAAGGTTGGGTAAGTAGAAAGCACGGTCAAGGATGAGATGAATAGATGAGCTGGAAAAGGTCTTTAAAAGTTGAAGCATTGAACTGTAATGTTTTGTCTGCTTTTGTATCATAAGTCTGTTCCAAGCCAATTACTGCTTTAGCTTTGATTATTCCTTTTTTTTTTTTTTTTTGAGACAGTCTCGCTCTGTCGCCCAGGCTGGAGTGCAGTAACGCAATCTCGACTCACTGCAACCTCTGCCTTCTGGGTTCAAGTGATTCTTCTACCTCAGCCTCCGGAGTAGCTGGGACTACAGGCGCGCACCACCACACCCGGCTAATTTTTGTATTTTTAGTAGAGAAGGGGTTTCACCATGTTGGTCAGGCTGGTCTCAAAGTCCTGACCTCGTGATCCACCCGCCTTGGCCTCCCACAGTGCTGGTATTACAGGCTTGAACCACCACGCCTGGCCGGGTTGATAGGGGTTTTCAGCCTTACCTACACATGCAAATCTCCTTTCCCTCTGTAATCCCCAAATTTAGACCAATTCTCTGTCCTTCAAGGTGAGTTGCCTTACTCTGTGGATTCAGGTGAGGGAAACTTTTCTGCCAGTTTATGTCATTGAAGTACATGGAAGTTTATCAGGGAATTTCTAATAATAGTAAACTTAAAATGGAAGGCCTTGGAGTTGCAGTTGTTTACCAGAAGAGTTTTTGGCATTTTTTGCATACTTCCACACACCTCTTAACTCCCTTCCTAATATTATTGATAGAGACAGCTTTTTATCAAGTCACACATAGAATCTGCTACTCCCTTTCAATTCATGTCTGTTTGCTTCAATGACGTAACAGAAGGACCACTCTAGGTGGCTCCTTTCTACCTAGACATGCTCTTTTCTACCTAGACAAAAAAAGCCACCAGCATTAATACATGGTAAACTATCAACTCAAATATTTGTTCTGCCTACCCAGGCACCCTACTACATAGAGGGGCTAGTTTAGGTTTTAGTTTGGTGACAAATTGTTTGTGTTGCATTGTATCAGGTTTTTGTTTGTTTGTTTGTTTTTGAGGCAGAGTCTCTCTCTGTCCAGGCCCAGGCTGGAGTGCAGTGGAGAGATACATTGGCTCACTGCAACCTCCCTTTCCCGGGTTCAGGCGATTATCGTTCCTCAACCTCCCGAGTAGCTGGGATTACAGGCGCCTGCAACCACGCCCAGCTAATTTTTGTATTTTTAGTAGAGATGGGGTTTCACCATGTTGGCCAGGCTGGTCTAGAACTCCTGACCTCAAGTGATCTGCCCTCCTTGGCCTCCCAAAGTGCTGGGATTACAGGCGTGAGGTACCATGCCCAGCCTGCTTGTATCAGTTTCTTTATGTCTCCACAGATTTTTTTTGTTTTCATGGACATGAGTGGGGAGCATAGATGATCATCCTCTGGCGAAAGCATAGTTTGATTTCTGTGATGAGAGTCTTGACCATATTCTGTCCCTCTTAGAAGGGCAGAATTGAAACTGCCATATTACCCATAAATATCACTATTACAGGCTTTCACAAATTTACTGAATGTGCATTTGGTGTGAATACCTCATTAATGTTTTAAACATCTACCATTCTTATTCTCTTAATGAGTAAAGTTGACTTCTTCAACAACCAGTACTTAGCTAAATATTACACAATACAATTTTTCCCTTTCTTCATGTAATGGATGTAGTAATTTTTTTTTTTTTTTTGAGACGGAGTCTTGCTCTGTCACCAGGCTGGAGTGCAGTGGTGCAATCTCGGCTCACTGCAACCTCTGCTTCCCAGGTTCAAGCAATTCTCCTGCCTCAGCCTCCCGAGTAGCTGGGATTACAGGCACGCATCACCACACCCGGCTAATTTTTTTTTTGTATTTTAGTAGAGACAGGGTTTCACCATGTCAGCCAGGCTGGTCTTAAACTCCTGACCTCGTGATCCACCCACCTCAGCCTCCCAAAGTGCTGGGATTATAGGCGTGAGCCACCATGCCCAGCCTGGATGTAGTGATATTTAAAGAACAGACTTTAAAAAAACTCTTCACTGTGAAATACTTTCAAACATAACAGTTGTCCCAGATTTGGCTAGAAGCTACCTTCCGTTTCCTTTTTTTTTTTTTTTTTTTTTTGAGACAGAGTCTAACTCTGTCACCCAGGCTGAAGGTACCATCTTTGCTCACTGCAATCTCTGCCTCCTGGGTTCAAGTGGTTCTCATGCCTCAGCCTCCCAAATTGCTGGGATTACAGGCGCATGCCACCATGACCGGCTAGTTTTTGTGTTTTTGGTAGAGACAGATTTCGCCATGTTAGCCAGGCTGGTCTCAGACTCCTGACTGACCTTAAGTAATCCCGTCTCAGCCTCCGAAAGTGCTGGGATTATAGGTGTGAGCCACCATGCCTGGCCCCTTCTGCGTCCTGGTTGTTAACATGTCCCTACCATTTTTTGATGACATCCTTACTTTCTGTACAAGATGTTCTCAGTTTATTTTATTATTTCCCCACCCCAGTCCTGCGCCAGCCATTTCTCCTAGAGCCCTGGTTCTTTTTGTTGTAGAAAGGTGTTCAGAAAAATATGGGTGCCAGGTGTGCTCGGCTACTGGGCCTGTTTTCGGTGAAGAATTAGTGTCTTAGTTCATTTGCGCTACTATTAACATAATATATAAAGAACAGAAGTATGTTTCCTCGCAGTTCTGTAGGCCTAGAAGTCCAAGCAAGACACTGGCATCATGAGTTACTTGGGAAGTTGAGGGCTTTCTTGCCACATGCTCACATGGCAGAGGGGCCTGAGGGCAAGAGAGTGTGAACCCACACTCAAAAGCCCTTTTTACAGCTGCATTAATTCATTCATGGAGGCAGAGCCCCACTTCCGAAAACACTGTTGCATTGGGGATTAAATTTCTTTTTTCTTTTTTTCTTTTTGAGATGGAGTGTCACTCTTGGTGCCCAGGCTGGAGTGCAATGGTGTGATCTCAGCTCACCGCAACCTCCGCCTCCCGGGTTCAAGCGATTCTTCTGCCTCAGCCTCCCCGAGTAGCTGGCATTACAGGCATGCGCCACCACACCTGGCTAATTTTGTATTTTTAGTGGAGATGGAGTTTCTCCATGTTGGTCAGGCTGGTCTCAAACTCCTGACCTCAGGTGATCTACCTGCCTCGGCCTCCCAGTGTGCTGGGATTATAGGTGTGAGCCACTGCGCCTGGCCCGGGATTAAGTTTCTGATGCATGAATTTGGTGGGGAGGAAGCATTTAGACTGTAGCAGTTAGGAAATATTTATAAGTAAGCATGTGTGTTTTGGATTTTGAAAATTTAGTATAAAAAAGAAAAACATTTGTTTCCAAAAAATTGGATTACATACTGAAATGATGATGTTTAGGTATATTTGTTAAATATATTAATCTGTTTCTTTTTACATTTTTAATGTAACTACTAGAAAATTAAATTGCATTTAGCTCACATTATGTTTCTGTTGACCATTGCTAATTTAGACTATTCTATTAAAATGCTGTGAAAGTTGATGCTACAGTAAGTTTACTACTTCCTTTTAAAAATATCTTAACACCTTCCTTTTTGTGGTTTCTTGCATTAGCATCTTTTACAAGCCATAATTCTTTGCTGTTGCTGAATACAGAAATTTGGAGTTTTAAACTCTTAGTGGTTTGTGATGTTTTTAATACCAGATTGTTAAGAAAATTAGAATCCTCATCCTTTAAAATATTATCTTTTGTTCTTTGCCAGTATGTCCAGTAATCAGAAATGGCATTTCTTTATGGCTTTGTTCTTTGAGTACTTTAGTCGTTGTTAAGAGAATACTACAAGTGTTTACTGTAAATATCTTGAAATATTTGGTAAATATTTTGGTTTATTTCAGATAAACTGCTAGTGTGTGTTTGGAATACATTAAATGCGTAAACTTACGACTTTATATTCTTTTCTTTTTTTTTTTTGGAGACGGAGTCTCGCTCTGTCGCCCAGGCTGGAGTGCAGTGATGTGATCTCGGCTCACTGCAACCTCTGCCTGCTGGGTTCAAGCGACTCTCCTGCCTCCACCTCCTGAGTAGCTGGGACTACAGGCACGTGCCACCACGCCCGGCTAATTTTTTGTATTTTTAGTAGAGATGAGGTTTCACCGTGTTAACCAGGATGGTCTTGGTCTCCTGTCCTGACCTTGTGATCCGCCCACCTCGGCCTCCCAAGGTGCTGGGATGACAGGCGTGAGCCACTGTGCCCGGCGCTTTATATTCTTTAGTAATTTCTGGCCATTGTGGCTCCTTAAGCTTGTTAATTAATTTAGTGTCCATATTCATATCTTAATGATACTGAGAAATGGTTTCAATTGGTTTTTGGTGTCTGGCTCTTGCTTATGAAAGATAAACTGTTTGTAGTTCAGCTATTTATTAGCATTGAGTTTTTCTAGAAGAGTTAAATTTTTTTGTTTTTGAGATAGGGTCTTGTTCTGCCTCCTGGGTTCAAGTGATTCTCCTGACTCAGCCTCCTGAGTAGCTGGGATTACAGGGGTGGGCCACCACGCCCAGCTAATTTTTGTATTTTTAGTAGAGACGGGGTTTCACCATATTGGCCCGGTTGATCTCGAACTCCTGACCTCAGGTGATCTGCCCGCCTCGGCCTCCCAAAGTGTTGGGATTACAGGCGTGAGCCAGTGCACCCAGCCTTAACTGATTTATTTTAATAAAGTTGTAATGTATTTGAGGTGGCAAGACCATTCTCTTCAAACTGTTGATGGTAATTTTTTAAAATTATTTTTTATTTTTAGACTGGGTTACACACTGTCACCCAGGCTGGTCTTGAACTCCTAGGTTCAAATAATCCTCCTGTCTCAGCCTCCTAAGTATTGGGATTACAGGCTTGAGAAACCCTCTTAATTTAATGACTACAGAAGCTTACTTTCTTTTTGCATAAGGGCCTTTGATAGTCATTGTTTATGGCTACAAATTAATTTGATTTTGACTAAATTATCTGAGTTATAAATTTCTTTTATTTCCACCTTTGTTATTGTAACCATCCTTAAATCATACACAAAAAAGATGCTTTAAAAAATTAGTAAAACACTCTCATTATAAAAGTTAGGAAATTAGAGGAGGAAAAAAGAAATAAAAAACCACCTGCAGTCAGTACCTTTATCCAGAGATAAGCATTGTTACTATGTATGACATACTGGTTTCTGTGTGTTTGAACTCTGTTTTTATAGTTATCATTATATTGTATGGTTGTACAGTTTGCCTGTTTTACCACATAGCAAAAGCATTTTCCCATTTAAGAATTTGAGGTTTTTAGATTAAAAAACAGCAAAATATTTTTACACAGTAATCATAATGGGTGTGTGTGTGTGTATGTATATGTGTGTGTATGTACGTATAGGGGTGTGTGTATGTGTATGTATATATGTATGCCACCATACAGCAACGTAATTATGTGTATACATATGTATGCACACACATAGTTATGTTGCTGTGTGGTGGCATAATTTGCTAGATTTGCCGTAGAGGAAAACCATTTCCCACGTTAAAATTTTGAAGTTATGTATAAAAAACACTTGAATTATTGAGTACATATTATTTTTTTAATTCTCAGTAAGAGAAAATTAGAATGTTTGTCCCACAGATGCAAACATTTAGTTAGAACTAAATCTAGTAAATTGATCATTAATACATTTGATCACTCTGAACAGAAGTTATAGAAGTCATGGTTGATATATTACAAAGCTAAATTAGTCTTCTCACTTCCAGCCTTTGTTCAGAGATTTGCAAGAAAGTGCATTTACTGCTTCGCATATAATTTGGGGTATTATCAGAACATTATAATTCAGTAGTTTGTTTTTAGAACAGTGGTACTGTGTGGTTCAGAAATTTGTAAAAGCCAAGTGTTAGGGGCTTGAATAACATTACATTGAACGTTCTTTGAGGAGCCTGGCGCAGTGGCTCACACCTGTAATCCAGCACTTTGGGAGGCCAAGGCGGGCGGATCACCTGAGGTCAGGAGTTCAAGACCAGCCTAACCAAGATGGAGAAACCCCGTCTCTGCTAAAAATACAAAATTAGCTGGGCATGGTGGCACATGCCTGTAATCCCAGCCACTCGGGAGGCTGAGGCAGGAGAATTGCTTGAACCCAGGAGGCGGAGGTTGCGGTGAGCCGAGGTTGTGGTGAACCGAGATCGCGCCATTACATATTCCAGCCTGGGCAACAAGAGCAAAACTCCGTCTCAAAAAAAAAAAAGTTCTTTGAGGAAGTTTAGTTTCGTATATTGACTAAGCTATAGGAGGAAAAGCCTTAGTGTGCCTTTTCTACTTCCTACCCTCTCAAGATATCCTAAGTCGGCTTCCTTTATTTAAACTGTTAAATCTACTCTAGAGCATACCAAAGATATTTTGAAAATATAGGAAATTCTTAATGCATTTAAAAGGAACTACTTCCCAGTCAGTTTTTTCCCATCATAGAAGTAATGTATACTCAGAGATATCTTAGGAAATAAGGAAAAATAAAAACCAAAATAACCCCACTGAAGTTTCATCAAAAAAGACAATGTCGATATATGATTTAGAATGTTTGCCTGTTCCCTTTCATGATGGATTTTAAAATTTATTCACCAAATGTTTATTGTACTCCTATGTGCTTAAGGCTGTCTTAGGTAGCAAATAGAGAAAAAATTCTGCCTTCGTGAAACTTATGTTTTAGTGGGATCATAGATGTGTGTTTGCAATTTTATATCCTGAAAATTTTATAATTCAGTGTAACATAAGAATTAGTATAAATATTTTTAATAGCTGCTTGACAGTTCCTTATGTGCATATACCGTAATTTCCTTTGTTTCCCTGCAGTGTTAGGTATTGTTATTTTTTCTATTGTAAATATAGTGGGCGAGGGTCTTACTCCACAGGGTTGTAACCATGAAATAATATTTTATGAAAACCAAATTTAATCTGTGTTGTATCCTTACCTAATTGAATTAGCCATTATTTCCCTGTACAAATCCTCCTCCCCCATATCCTTGGTGAGCCTGATACATTCTATCAGGAAAGGGCTTTTCTCCGGTCTTTCACCTACACCGCTTGTCATTGACATGCCCGTTTATGTAAGTCTGGAAGGTTTCTTTAAGGCCTTGTTACAGAGAATATTGGGTAATAGGATCTTTGCATAATGTTCCAAAGGAAAGTTTTTACCATTATTGTCTCTCCATTGTCCTCCCTTCTCCCTGCAGCTCACAAGGAGGATGAGTGTATTGATCTTATCTGGATGAATCCTCTAATCCCTTCCTTTCCTTCAGCATCTACCTCTCAAACTCCATTCTCATCCCCTCCCTCTTGAATATAATCCAACCAAACTCCTTTGTTTGGGCCTGGACTTTATCAGACAGAAGCCAGCTGAGGAGACTGTCTTCTAATTGTTGGTTCTAAAACAACAGTCTTGAGGCTAGAGGCCCACAAGGGCTTGGAACAGGAGAAGGGAATTTACCTACTTAGCCTTGTGAGCAAAACACCAATACCTCAGATTTCACTGTTTAGAGCTATTTTCTTAGGATTAAATTTCAGAAATGGAATTACTGGTTCTAAGGGCATGAACATTTAAATACTTTCAATTCATTGTAAGATTGTTTTCCAAAAGAGTTATATAGATTTTCAGTGACCCAAGTGAGAGTTATTTTACTAACCCTATTTATCAATACTATTAAATATTTCATAAACTATAGTTTATGTCTGCAGAACTTTCCCCCATATGCTTTGATAATAATAACTAATTGTATTTCCTCTTTTGTCTTTTGGTGTATTTTTGCCTTCAGGTGCTTTTCTCCCCTAACCAGTTTTCATAAGTTCCTTATATCAGAATGAATCCTTTTATATTTTCTGCAAATATTTTTCAATGGCGAGAATTTAATGTCAATAGTATAGCACTGTTTATACCATCAAATTGGTTAATCATCTTAATTCTGTTTTTCTTTTTTTCATTTAAGTATAGTGAATCTTATCTCTGAACTTGATAGGTGAATTTCTTATATTTTATCTTCTTGCTATTGGTGTTTAAAATTGATTTATCTTCATCGATATTTTTATGTTATAGTATTAAAATCTAAAATTGAACTTAATATACAAAAAATAGATTTTTAAAATGTTTATGCTAGCTCCTTATCAATGTTTAAAATTTGACTTTTGCAGTTACAATAATGGTTATTCCCTTATTTCTGTATTTACTAGTAGAGAGTAAATGAAGACATTACTGAATACAATAAGATAAATGGCATATCAAGTAATAGTCTTTCTTGTAACACAAATGAGTTCTTAGATCAGTTGTCTTTAAATGTGTCTTGTTATGGCAAGTTGTGTTTTCAATGGCAACTTTTTTTAGGGCCTAATGTAAAGTTTGATCAAAAGTTTGGCGTGTAATCCCAGCACTTTGTTGGGAGTCCAAGGCCAGAGGATCACTTGAGGCCGAAAATTTGAGACCAGCCTGTGCAACATAGCAAGACCTCATCTCTGCAAAAAAAATTAACATATTAGCTGAGTGAGGTGGTACATGCCTGGAGTCCTAGCTGTAGTTCAAGGCTGCAGTGAGCTATGGTCATGCCACTGTACTCTAGCCTGGGCAATAGAGCAACATGTTGTCTCAAAAAAAAAAGTTTGAACTGTGTATGTTTGAAGGACTTGTATTCTCAAAATGGTGAGAAAAGGGTGGCGATTTGATAATATTTATGAACCACTGTGTTTTATATATATTCTCATATATTCTTGTGTCACCTGAATAAGGTATTAGTCCCATTTTACAGGGTGAAGAGACTGAAATGAAATAATTTGCCAAACTTACATTCAACAAACATAGAGGTGGGAGTGGAGCCTAGATCATTTTTGTTTGTTTGTTTGTTTTTCATTTTTGTTTTAAAAGCTGAGCATGCTTCTCTTTAAACGTCATAATTACCTTGTAGTACACATTAAAACTAATAGGTCAGGTTGTCTGTGACCCCAAAGACAATAAAGACAGGATCTCATTCTGTGGCCCAGACTGGAGTTGAGTGGCAGGATCATGGCCTACTGCAGCTTTGAACTCCTGGGCTCAAGCAGTCCTTCCCCTTTAGCCTCCCGAGTAGCTGGGACTACAGGCATGTACCACCATGCCTGGCTAATTTTTCCAATTTTTTGTAGAGATGGGGTCAAGCTATTTTGCCCAGGCTGGTCTCGAACTCTTGGCCACAAGTGATCCTTTGCCTCAGCCTCCCAACGTGCTGGGATTATAGGTGTGAGACACTGTGGCCTTTTTCAGTTTTTAAGCTTCTGTTTGTTGTTACATTTTAAAAATGTGAAGTTAAAGTCAGATCTCAATATATGTGTGTGTGTGTGTGTGTGTTTCTTGAGACAGAGTCTCACTTTATCGCCAGGCTGGAGTGCAGTGGTGTGATCTTGGCTCACTGCAACCTCTGCCTCCCAGATTGAAGCGATTCTCCTGCCTCAGCCTCCCGAGTAGCTGGGACTACAGGCGCCTGCCACCACGCCCGGCTAATTTTTTGTATTTTTAGGAGAGACGGAGTTTCACCATGTTGGCCAGGATGGTCTTGCTCTCTCTTTACCTCGTGGTCTGCCCACCTCGGTCTCCCAAAGTGCTGGGATTACAGGTGTGAGCCACTATGCCTGGCCTAGATCTCAGTGTGTTCTTGCTCTATATGGTATTTGTACCTGGGCTGGTGCTTTGGGAGAGAAGTTGCATTGTATGGTTGTTCAAGAACTTCTAAGAGACAGTAAAAGAAAATTAGGATTTATTATAAATTAGAATGTGAACTATAAAGAAATGACCCATAATGCTATGTTTGACTCATAATAACCGACTAGAGTGTTTACGAAGACTTTTTCACACAGAGTAAGTATTCATTCAGAAGTGTTGAAGATAAATAGACTGTACTAAATGAGCTCTTGGTCCCTTTATTGTTACTATTCTGTGATTTATTGAGAATTATGTGTATATTTTAACTCCATGATGTGCAGTGTTAACTTTTTAGTTACTTTTCTCATTGGATAAAATTAGCATCTGTGCTTATCATTTGGAGGGTTTTTTGTTTGTTTGTTTTTTGTTTTTTTTGAGACGGAGTCTCGCTCTGTTGCCAGGGTGGAGAGCAGGGGTGCGATCTCGGCTCACTGCAACCTCTGCCTCCTGGGTTCAAGCAATTCTGCTGCCTCGGCCTCCGGAGTAGCTGGGACTACAGGCGCCGCCACCACGCCCAGCTAATTTTTGTATTTTTAGTAGAGGTGGAGTTTCACCATGTTGACCAAGATGGTCTCGTTCTCCTGACGTCGTGATCTGCCTGCCTCAGCCTCCCAAAGTGCTGGGATTACAGGCGTGAGCCACCGCACCCATCCTGGAGTTTTTAAGTAGCTGAAGAATTAGATTTGTTTTTATGTGAAAGATATGATTTTGTCATAGAGTTAGGCACTTGGGTTACTTTGGACCAAACGTAGTCTGCTAGAATTTTGAGACAGAACTAGATATGTAGATATGATCTACCATGGAACTATAATTCAGCTATGTAATTTCTTAAGTATTAGTATATTATGAACTGGGAAGCATTTGAAGAGAAACAGTGAAAGCAAAGCTCCTGGTAGTTTTCATGAAATGACAAGTGGTAAATAGTACCTATTAAAGTTCACTGTAGTTGCTCAGTGAAACACATCATACATGGTAGCTATTTAAGAAAAATAACTTACCACAGACTCAGGAAACTTTACAGTGTTTGACTTCCAACAGTTTACAGTATTTATCATCTGTCTTTGTTTGCTGTTCAGATATGGTGGATTTGTTATATTAAACACAAGCTTCATGTGGTAAATGTGACTCTAAAACATAATCCAAAACTTTGGCAATGGATGCCTTGTTAACTGCTTTAGAAGGACTTTAAACCTCACTTTGTATTTAGTGCTCGAGCTATCAAATCTATAAGTAGTAGCTGAGTCCTGGTTACTTAAATGATTTAAATGATGATATTTTCACCTAAAAGGACTCATTTACCAATCTAAGCAGTTTTCACCTCTTTGCTTATAATTAGGGTTAAATTTTGCTTAAACTGTTTACTTGACCTGTGGGAAACCAGAAGAAGGCTATTCCCTTATACTATTGAATATTTAGAATTTTAATACCTGTGATTATGGTTTGATGTTTTAGTTTTAAAAGGCATTGAAAATCTTGAAATTTATGTAAAATCATCTTTTTAATTTTTTTATTAACTGTTTTTTCTTTTTCTTTCTTTTTTTCTGAGATGGAGTCTTGCCCTGTCACCCAGGCTAGAGTGCAGTGGCACGATCTTGGCTCACTGCAACTTCCACCTCCCGGGTTCAAGCAGTTCTCCTGCCTCAGCCTCCCGAGTGGCTGGGATTACAGGCGTGCCACCACGCCTGGCTAATTTTTATATTTTCAGTAGAGATGGAGTTTCACTATGTTGGCCAGGCTGACCTCGAACTCCTGACCTCAGTCCATCCGCCTCAGCCTCCCAAAGTGCTGGTACTACAGGTGTGAGCCACCGCGCCCTGCCAATAGTCTTTTTTTTTTTTTTTTTAAAAGTAATTCGTAGAAATTGGAACGAAATATCTATCATGCTAACAGTCATTGTTATTAGAGTTTGAGATTATGAGTGACTTATTAAAATATAAAATTGTAAGGACAGGACATGTAAACTAGAACAAAAATTTTAAATTCTTAGTAATACTGGTAATAGTTACTAATACAGGTATGACTTCTGTCTCATGTTCTTTCTGGTGAACACCATCACAGGGTCACAGTAAGGTTCTAAAAATAAGAGCAAAAGCTGGTACTACCAGGAAATTCAAATTCCATACCTAGGAATCTCAGAACTCAGGGAGGAATAAACATTACAGGGGAAGCAAACAATAATGGGGAGTATTGTTTGGGAAATAAGAAATTAAGAATTTTACTGCTCTAAAATGTAAAAGTAAAACAGATGAAGTCTGGATTTTCTTTTGTTTTTACGAAGTTCAGTGGGAGAGCATTCTCTTCTGTTAAAATTGCCACGAATTGTGTGATTTTTTATAAATCATGTTGTCTACTTTTCTCCAAGAGAGTTGAATAATGTACACGTTTTCATAACATTTTAGAAAAATGAGTGAGTAAATTTTTGGCAGTTATTTTATTTGAGATGTGAGTAGTATTTGCTTTCAGATTTCTAATTCCCTGTTGGGAAAGTAATTTAGGTTATGTTGCTGTGACTATAGTATTAAAATGCACAGATACATTATGAATTCCCTTTCCCTTAATTTTCTTTTCTTTTCTTTTCTTTTTTTGAGACACAATTTCACTTTGTCACCCAGGCTGGAGTGCAGTGGCGCGATCTGGGCTCACTGCAACCTCCGCCTCCTGAGTTCAAGCAATTCTCCTGTCTCAGCCTCCTGAGTAGCTAGGATTACAGGTGCATGGCACACCTGGCTAATCTTTGTATTTTTAGTAAGTACGGGGTTTCACCATATTGGCCAGGCTGGTCTCAAACTCCTGACCTCAAGTGATCCACCTGCCTCAGCCTCCCAAAGTGCTGGGATTACAGGTATAAGCCCTGTGCCTGGCTCCTTTCCCTTAATTTTCTGAAAGAAAAATCCACATACAGCCATGTGAATTGACTGGACTGTGAAATTAAAATAGTGGATTTTTTTGGTCTTTATACTGCAAGTTTGAGAAATAAAGAATAAAGCATTTTATCTGTGGATGCAAAGAACTCTGTACCTGACTCAGCTTCCTTTTTCTCTTGCCTGCATTTTTTGTGTACTTCACTGACTTGATTAGACATCGTAAGGCTCAGTACCTCTGCCATTCCCAATGTTAAGCAATTTTTTAATATTTGGAATTTGGTGGATAATCATTAACAGAGTTGCTTAATGGGTAATAATGTTGTTTTCTTTATGGAAATAATTTGAGGCACCTTCTCTGGGGTTCTTTGCAAGTAATGTTATGAGTTTATTATGGATCTTTAGGAAAGAGGACGTGGAAACAAACCTGTGCTTGTAGTATGAAGCTGTGATAATCTGCCCCATCTTTGTCTAATTCCGTTTTAACTTCTGTCCTTAACATGTTTCTCTTCTTACTGACTTCAGTTGTCAGTGAAGATTTATTTATCAGGAGATGGGAATGGAGTATTTTGGATATACTTCAAGTTTTGAATGGTAACTGTTAAAATACATATAATGTTTTAATAGTGAGGAACACTGATCACAAAAATATGGTCTGATTTAACTTGATTTTGTAGTACTTTGCTTCTAAGTTTAGACAGATGATAGAAATTCACGAAAATTTCAGTTGTAGTTATGGCCACAGTTATGCATTCCCAAAGGAAGTGTGTTGCATTCCTAAGTATAGTGTGTTGCATGCACTACTGAGCATAATGGGAAAAGAAAAGTGCTATAAAATCCTAAGTACCAAGTAACTAGCTAGAAAAAAGCTTTTAATGGGAGAGCTGGCATGGTCATTAATCTGGTAGAATAGTATTTGAGGAAACAGTTGCATGTGTTAAGCTGCAGTTTCTTTTGGTTATTGAAAAATAGGAAATTCTGAATTAATACTTACATGCTAAAGTGTCTTTGTGGAGCTTATTTTGAGCATTAGAGTGGGAGACTTAGTTCTAATGCAAACTATAGAAGAATGACCTTGGGTAAGTTTGTTGTCTAATTAGTAAACTAAGTGGTAGAATTGGATAATCCAGTCAGCTTTAGGCCCGTGCCTTAAATATGCTTCTTACTCTCTCACAGTCAAAAAGAATTTTTACCTTGGTACAGTCTGATTCCTGCAACACCCCTCCAGTTACTGAATGTATAGTAGTTTGCTATAGACAGACTACTTTGCAGTGGCTTTCAAACCTTTCTGAGACTCATTTTAAGAAATACATTTACATTGTGACTTAGTATATGCACACATAAAAAGAAGAAAGTTTCACAAAATAGTTTCCTTACTAGCGATGAGCCGTTTTTTGTTTTATTTCATTAACAACAACAACAAAAACTGTTAACCATCTTTTTCTTGGGGTTGCACTACTGTCCAGTGAGCACATAGTGAGGGCAGGACTGCTAACGCCTACACAACATGCCTGCATCATCTAGAGCTTTGCTTTACCTTGGTACTATTTTTGGAAAAATGAAAAACTGCTTTTCCACAGGGGGAAAAAACTGTTTACTGCCCACTCTTTGAAAAACATTTTACTCAGAGCATAAACTTGAAGCTAGATCCTTTTAACCACTTAATTAAATCATTTGGCAAGTTGTTGATAGCCATTTGCCACGAAATGAAAATATAGTGGCTATATGAATTTTAGCTCCTGTCATTGTTCATTATTCATAACATAAGCTCTGAACATACTGTTCCTTCTTAGAAAGGAACAAATGATTATGATTTTGTGTAACAATTGAAGTTAGGTGCGTTTGAAGTATTATAATTGCTGTTCTTCATTAGATAAATTATAATTAAATGATCTGTTAATTAAATGATCTGTTTTATTTTTGCTTTTTGTTTAGTCTCTTATTAATAGGCACAATACTGGCATTAGCTATAACACAAACCAATGGCACTAAAAATCTTCAAAACCTTTTTGGATTTGAGTTTTTGAAAGATATTTTGTGGAGACTACAGATTTAATTTTAAAGTATAAATGTGTTCTTATTTTAAACAAATGGGCTTTATACTTTGTGTTCTAATGATTGAGATAACTTTTTTTTGAGAACTTAAAATTCCCAGTTTTCTCTAGTTCTGTCAGATTTCTTTGTTCCCCCTCCCCAGTGGTTGAGTTCTTATGGGATTTTTGGCTTATTTTTAAAATCTAATGATTAAAATGAAGTTTTCTGGCAATATTAATATTTGTATGAATCTGGATCTCCTACTCACTTAACTTCTAAGCCTTTTTCTTCATCTGAAAATGACAATTTTGTATACTTGGCTGGATTATTTTAAGTAACAAATAACAAAAAATGTGGTAGACTAACAGTACAGTTTGAAGTGTCATATAATTTTAAATCATTGTCATAGACTGACTTTGGAAAGTGACTTCTGAGATTTTTGGTCTGAAGTGACCCTGAAAGTTTATGACCTAATTGTCATTTTATTAGGCCTGAATGTGAATGTTGCATTTGAGAGAAAACAGTGTGGAAGTAGTGACATTGCTGCGTGCCTGATGTAGCAAGTCCCTAACAGTGCCACTAAGCTGTCCTGTAGTACATCTTCCTGAGTTCTCTCAATAGCTGCATAGTATGTTGTCGTTCCTGTTTTATAGATGAGAAAACCAAGGGAACTAGTTGATAGAATCATGTTTCCAAAATCAGAGATCTAATCTTAGAAGGTGTAGTTGAATAACATGGGATTTATTACTCTGGGGTTCCTGAGTCTATGAATTAATGGGAATTTTGAAATCTAATTGAAATCCAAGGAGAAAGTGATAGAAATAAAATTGTAGTGAGCAATACCGGCTCACTGCAACCTCCACCTCCCAGGTTTAAGCGAATTCTCCTGCCTTCGCCTCCTGAGCAGCTAAGATTACAGGCATGCACCACCACCCCTGGCTAATTTTTGTATTTTTATAGAGATGAGGTTTCACCATGTTGGCCAGGCTGATCTCGAACTCCTGACCTCAAGTGATCCACCCGCGTCAGCCTCCCAAAGTGCTGGGATTACAGACATGAGCCACTGTGCCTAACCTAGTTTAAATTTTCTAGTAGCCACATTTAAAAAAAACAGGTGGAATTAATTTGGTAATATGTTTCATATAACCCAGTGTATCCAAACATTGTTTCTTTTTTTTTTTCTGAGACAGAGGCTTGCCCTGTCACCCAGGCTGGAGTGCAGTGACGGGTACACAACCATGGCTCACTGCAGCTTCAAACTCCTGGGCTTAAGCAATCCTCCGGCCTTAGCTTTCCAAAGCTGGGACTACAAGCACGTGCCACCACACCCTGCTAATGTTTAAATTTTTTTTGTAGAGACAGAGGGGGTTTCACTATATTACCCACACTGGTCTCAAACTCCTGGCTTCAAGTGATCCTCCCGCCTCAGCCTCCCAAAGTGCTAGGATTATAAGTGTGAGCTACCATCCTGGCCTAAACATCTTTCAGCATATAATCAATATAAAAATTATAAAGATACTATATATTCTTTTCTATTACATCTTAAAAATCTGCTGTGTGTTTTACATTTAACATATCTCAGTTCACACCAGCAACATTTCAGTGAAGTACTCAATAACCATACTTGGGGCCAGGCATGGTGACACATACATGCCTGAATCCCAGCACTTTGGGAGGCTGAGGTGGGAGGATTGCTAGAGCCCAGGAGTTTGAGACCAGGCTAGGCAACAAACCAAGATGCTGTCTCCACCAAAAAAATAAAAAATTATCCAGGCACAGTGGCATGTGCCTGTAGTCCCAGCTATTTGGGAGGCTGAGGTTGGAGGATTGCTTGAGGCCACAGTGAGCCATGATCGTGCCACTGTACTCCAGCCTGGGCATCAGAGCAAGATTCCCATCTCTAAAGAAATTGTATTTTATTTATTTTATTTTTACAGTCCAGATGTGTGAATCTTGAGGGAATTTTTTTTAATTGGCTAATGGCTACTATTACTGGACAGCTCAATTTCTGAATGCCAAGTACCTCTCGTTAAACTGTTCTTCAACAACCTTTCCCTACTGTCTCAAGAAGTTGGTGATAAAAATTATCAATAATGAATTGCAGTTTTAAAATTTTTGCCTTTGATGTAATTGTGTCTTATTTTATGTTAGCATTTAATATGAATATTTTTGTTGACATTTATTTCTTAAAATAGCATTATTGAAGTATAATTGACATAATAAAATGTACATATTTAAAAGGTACAAATTTAATTAGTTGTCCACATCCATGAAACCATCACCACAGTCAAGATATTTATTACTATTTTCCTGAAGTCTTCCTTCCTAGTTGTGTAAATCTCCTGTCACTACATTAAAACTTTTAGATATTCTTCTTTTTTGGAGATAACCTCTCTTAAACTTCTAAACTTCACCGTTTGTACTGGTTGCATTCTAGGTTGTTGTTTAGGTTGGGGATCTTCATTCATTCTCATTTTGGAGATTCTTCTTACATCTAGCTGGTTTTTGATCCTGCTTCCAGAATCCCATTTCATTCTGTTTCTTGGTCTCCTCTTTTGTGAAAGAATAACTTCGTAACTCTTTGAGAAAAGTCATTTGGGAGATAACTGTATTTTTGAGAACTTGCATGTCTGAAAATATCTTCCTTCATCTTCCTTTCCCTTTCCTCTTTAACAGGTAGTTTGGATAACAAATTCTAGATTGGAAATAATTTATTTCAGAATTTTAAAGACATTTACTCTTATTTTCTTCTAGCTTCTGGTACTGCTGTTAAGTCTGAGGCTAGTAGGATTCTGTGTTCCCGGTAACCTATTTTTTTTCCCCTCTGGAAGTTTTCAGGTTTTTTGTCTTGTGCTCAGCGTTTTGAAAGTTCAGCAATGTGCCTTGGTATGGGTATTGTGGCTTTCTGTCTGGAAACTCACTGGCCATCAATTCTGAAAATTTACCTTCTACTCATTTCATTTCTTGCCCTCTGTTTTTATGTTGCCCCTTGTAGAACTCCTGTTACATATATGTTGGTTCTCCCACACGAATGGTCTAATATCCATATCATTTTCTCCCCGCCCCTCCACTCCCCTGAAATGGAGTCTTGCTCTGTCACCCAGAGCGGGAGTGCAATGGTGTGATCTTGCCTCACTGCAACCTCCGCCTCCCAGGTTCAAGCGGTTCTGCCTCAGCCTCCCGAGTAGCTGGGATTACAGACGCCCACCACCACACCCAGCTAATTTTTGTATTTTTAGTAGAGATGGGGGTTTCACCATGTTGACGAGGCTGGTCTCAAACTCCTGACCTCGTGGTCCACCCGCCTCGGACTCCCAAAGTGCTGGGCTTACAGGCGTGAGGCACCGCGCCCAGCCTGCCCGTATCTTTTTCTCCTTTTTTTCACTTTATTTTTTGGTTTTGTTTTCCATGAGATTTCCTAATGGAAAATCATGGCTTGATTATCCTATTGAGTTTCATTTTTGCCATTATATATTTTTAACTTCCAAGAGATTTTTTTTTTCTTTTTTTCCTTTGTTTTGAGATGGCGTCTCACTCTGTCGCCCAGGCTGGAGTGCAGTAGTGAGATCGCGGCTCACTGCAAGCTCCGCCTCCCGGGTTCCCGCCATTCTCCTGCCTCAGCCTCCCGAGTAGCTGGGACTACAGGCGCCACCACCGCGCCCGGCTAGTTTTTTTGTATGTTTAGTAGAGATGGGGTTTCACTGTGTTCTCCAGGATGGTCTCGATCTCCTGACCCCGTCATCCGCCCTCCTTGACCTCCCAAAGTGCTGGCATTACAGGTGTGAGCCACTGCTCCTGGCTTTTTTTTTTTTTTCATTTTTAATAGCCTCTTGTTAATGTATACAAGATTTTCTCCTCTTAGAGGGTTTTTTCCCTTCTCGAAGTTTTCACTTCCTTTCATAGCTTCTGCTTTTCCTTTTTTTCTTTTTTCTTTTTCTTTTTCTTTTTTTTTGAGACGGAGTCTCGCTCTGCCGCCCAGGCTGGGGTGCAGTGGCCGGATCTCAGCTCACTGCAAGCTCCGCCTCCCGGGTTCACGCCATTCTCCTGCCTCAGCCTCCCGAGCAGCTGGGACTACAGGCGCCACCACGGCGTCCAGCTAGTTTTTTTTTTTACTTTTTTTAGTAGAGACGGGGTTTCCGCCTGTTCGCCAGGATAGTCTCGATCTCCTGACCTCGTGATCCGCCCGCCTCAGCCTCCCAAAGTGCTGGGATTACAGGCGTGAGCCACTGCGCCTGGCTTGCTTTTCTTTTTTTTCTAAGACGAGATCTTGCTCTGCTGCCCAGGCTATAGTGGAGTGGCGTGATCACGGTTGGTTGCAGCTAGTTCACTGGAACTCCTGGGCTCCAGTGAATCTCACGCCTCAGCCTCCCAGCTAGCTGGGACTACAGGCGCCCACCACCATGCCCAGCTAATTTTTTAAAAAGTTTTTTTCTAGAGATGAGGTCTTGCTGTGTTGCCCAAGCCTGTTTCAAACTTCTGGGCTCAAGCAATCCTTTCACCTCAGCCTCCCAAAGTGCGGTGATTACAGGCGTGAGCCACCACATGACCCTGCCTTTTCCAGGTTCCTTTTTTTGGTTGTTGTTATTTGTTACTGATTTTAGTTGCTCTTTAATTTTATTTATTTTTTTGCTTCCCTTGTCGATTGGATGCTCTTTAATTTTAAAAGCTTTATTCAAGTAATCCCATGAGCCTTGGTTGTCGCTTTTGAGTTGGGCACTGAAAACTGATAAGTACTGTGGATGGGGTTTCCTGATTGTGAGGCTCACTGTAATCTGTGCTGTTCTGGCATCTTACAAAATGCAGATGTTGGGATCTTTAGATCTGTTCATGTATGCTACTCAGAACCCTCGTTTTATACGCCAAAGTATAACTTATGCTTTGTGTGATTTCTACCTTAGAGATGTTATTAAAACTTTTTGTTTATAGTGTAATGTATGGTGTCTGAAAAATTAAAACTCTATGTTTATTTGAAAATGGTATATTCTATTAAGGGAAAAAATTCTGTATTTGTTAATTGTATTGCTTAAATCTCATATATTTTTGTTGCATTAGACTACTTGATTAGCTGATATTTGATAAACGTGTCAGCCCTATAAAATAATTGTGGATTTGTTAATTTCTGTATTTCTAACAGTTTTTATGTTACATATTCATAGCTTTATATATAGCTTTATATTTAGGCTGGGTTAAGCATGAATGTTATATACTTAAATAGTTGCACTTTTTATCAATATAAAATATGCAGCATTTTCTTAAATAATTCTCTTTGCTTAACACATTCCCTTTTTATATTGTCATTCTTTTTTCACATTTGTCTTACTTGTTCCTGTATCTTCCTTCCTTTTTTTTTTTTTTGAGACAGAATTTCACTCTTGTTGCCCAGGCTGGAGTGCAATGGCACGATCTTGGCTCACTGCAACTTCTGCCTCCGGGGTTTAAGCGATTCTCCTGTCTCAGCCTCCTGAGTAGCTCAGATTATAAGCTCCCGCCACTAGGCCTGGCTAATTTTTGCATTTTAGTAGAGATGGGGTTTCATCATGTTCATTAGGTTGGTGTCGAACTCCTGACCTCAGGTGATCCACCCACCTCAGCCTCCCAAAGTGCTGGGATTACCAGTGTGAGCCACTGTGCCCGGCCCTTTATCTTTTTTATGTCATTTTAATTTTGATGTGTTTCTTATAAATAAACAGTGTTTAGCTAGACTTTTATTTAAAGCCTGTTCTATGGGTTTTTTGTAAGAGAGAACTTTAACGTATTCACATTTATGGTAATAATTGGTATGTTTGGAGTTGGTCTTCTTCCTGCCTTCTGTGTGTTTTGTTTCTGCCTTGCCTTTCTTAGATAGATTTATTTTCTTTGCATTTTACACCTAGTAGTCTATCTTTCATGCAATTTTCGTTATTTAAGTGACTTAAATGAAATTATGTAATTTTCATTATTTTTTAAAACACCTACACATTAGACTGTAAATCTACCTTTAAAAAATAATATTATTTCTCTACTTTCATAGATGATATTGTGGAATGGCAAAGCACAGACTCTAGAACAAGGCAGCTTGTGTTTACATCTTGGCTTGGCTTTGCCACTTTTTTGTTGTAATCCTCTTGTGCATCCATTTCTTTTTTGGTTAAAGTAGAGATGGGGTCTCACTATTGCTGATCTGAAACTCTGGGCTCAAGTGATCCTCCTGCCTCAGCCTCCCAAAGTGCTAGGATTTCAGGCGTGAGCCACCAAGCCCAAGTAGGTACCTACTTCACAGAGGTGTTGTTGAGTTTCAATATGTTAATATATGTAAAGCACCAGAACAGGGTCTGGAAGTCAATAAATGTTAGCTGTTATTATTAGGTGTCAGTTATTAACAAAAGCTTGAAACTACATTATTAGTGTAGTTTCTCTGGGTTCCTGTGTTTAATACTTGCCTGGTTCTTAACCCATATTAGCTTTCTGTGCATTTAAAAAAATTCTTTCTTTTTGTAAGTTGGTTTTCATTATTCTTACACACTTTAATGTGTGTAGCCTGTTCTGTTATAAAGACCGTCTGTCTTCTGCTGGGCTGAGGACCTCTGTGCATTTCCGCTCTTTCTCCATCTCAGGACAGGCACAACAAAAAAATGTTAAAAACTTGAATGTTGTCATTGATATGTGGATGCTTTACATGGGGTGTGTGTGTGTGTGTGTAATGTTAGTGTGAAAAATGGTATCAGGTTTCTCCAAGGCAACAAAACCATTAGAAGATTTTGTATATAACAGATAGATATTATATGTCATTTCCAGGAATTAGCTTACTTGGTTGTTGGGGCTGGCAAGTCTGCAATCTGTCTTCTGGTTGAGCTGGCCGTTGAGTTGGGAACTCTAGGACAGGAGCTGATGCTGCAATCTTTAGCCAGGATTTCTAAGGAAATCCCAGTTTACTGTGTTGTAAGTGATTACATGAGACCCACCCACATAATTGAAGGTAGTCTCCTTTACAGGTAGTCAGCTGATTGTAGGTTTAACCACATCTACAAAAATACCTTTATAGCAACACCTAGTTAGTGTTTGATAGAATAATTGAGTATTGTAGCAAAATTGTAACATGAAACTATCATAGATGGGTATATTGTTTCATGATAGATTGTCCTTCACATCAGCTTCTTGAAATAAAAAAAAGCTACTGCGTGTAATACTATATGGAAATTAAACATTGTCCATATTTTTAGTAAAATAATAATTTATAGTTATACTCTGCTAACATGAGATCAGCTTACGCACTAATGGATCATATTTCTAAAAGTTTGTGAGTTGTTTGTTGACTTAAGCGAAAAGGACTATAATTCCAGTACCGGAAATGATTGTTCCCAGAATAACCAGCAAAAGCTGATACCCAGACAGTATATCTGAAATATATTACATATGGAAAACATATTTAAAAATGGAAGTGAGAGGACCAGGCAAGATGGCTCACGCCTGTAATCCCGGCACTTTTGGAGGCCAAGGCAGGTGGATCACAAGGTCAGGAGTTTGAAACCAGCCTGGCCAAAATGGTGAAACCCCATCTCTACTAAGAATACAAAAATTAGCTAGGCATGGTGGCAGGTGCCTGTAATCCCAGCTACCCAGGAGGCTGAGGGAGGAGAATTCCTTGAACCCACGAGGCAGAGGTTGCAGTGAGCCGAGATCGTGCCTCTGCACTCCAGTCTGGGTGACAGAGCAAGACTCCGTCTCGGGGAAGGGGTAGGGGGGAAGAAAGAGAGCAACGTTAAACACTGTACATCTATTTGGTGCCAGTAATGTTAATAGTTTAGACTTTAACCTTTGCTTGTAACAGTTTTTGTGGGAAAGTTTATTAGTTGGTTCTCAAATATGAATGCCACCATGCTTCCTTCAATTAAGGCATAATAATGAAAGAATATACTGAGGCTACATTACATCTTTGTTGGTGAAATCAGGAGTAGAGGAAAGGGTAGAAACTAGAACAGATATAGATTGGGAAGTGGAGAGGTAAGATTCTTAGCCCATAATTTTGAGAGAAAGTAGTTTTTTGTTGATGGCACCAAACAGGGCTCCTGATTTATGATAAAGAATCATAAATTTGATAAAAGTTACAGTCTGAAGTACAAAACCCCAGTGTTTTTCCATTCTAGTTCTTCTGTGAGAAGCTTAACAGTGTACTATGTATAGGTAGATAAGAGTAAAGTAAAAGACAGAATTATTTGCTGTTAAAAATGAAAGAATAATTTTTACCTAGTATAGTACTATACTAATAAATGTTACACCCTGCTAGTCATAAAATTTAGATTTTGTTCCCAGTTCTACCTGTATTATTAGTCCTTTGTTCTCTGTTTGGTGTCCTAGTAGAAACTGTGTGGTTATACTTCTTTTGTTTTTTTTTGAGACAGAGTCTCACTCTGTCACTCAGACTGGAATGCAGTAGTTCAATACTCACTGCAGCCTCGAACTCCTGGGCTCAAGCAGTCCTCCCACTGAGTAGCTGGGACTACAGGTGTATGCCACCAAACGCCAGGCCAAGTTTAAAAAAAAATTCTAGGATGGGTGCAGTGGCTCACACTTGTCATCCCAGCACTTTGGGAGGCCGAGGTGGGCGGACCATGAGGTCAGGAGTTCGAGACCAGCCTGGCCAACATGGTGAAACACTGTATCTACTAAAAATACAAAAATTAGCTGGGCGTGGTGGTGTGTGCCTGTCATCACAGCTACTCAGGAGACGGAGGCAGGAGAATTGCTTGAACCCGGGAGGCGGAGGTTGTGGTGAATCCAGATCGCGCCGTTGCACTCCAGCCCAGGTGACAGAACAAGACTCTGTCTCAAAAATCAAAAGCACAAAAAAACAACAATAGCGTTTCTAGAGATAGAGTCTCACTGCGTTGCCCAGGCTGGTCTTGAACTCCTGGCTTAACTTAGCTAAGTCTTTTTCAGTCAACCAGCATTTTTTAGCCTCAACTGCTCTTCCCACTGTACACACATACACTAGTGTAGTTATTCAGGGAACATGTATTGAGGATGTATACTCTGATTTTAGATGCTGCAAGGATCCAGAGGCTATTCTCTGCCTTTGAGTTGCAAGTAATCTTTGTTAAAATGGAGTGAGAAAAATCCTGTAATAGAAATATTTTCTGTGATATTTCTGCCTTGATAAAGCATCTTCTGAAAGCACAGAGTTTTCAGGATGTTTTTATAATTTTTCATAGTAAGGCAGTGTCAGATTGATTCAGTTATGTCATCAAATGTCTCTCTGCCATTCTCAGCATGTGTTTCAGGCGAATGCCCCTTGTGGCCCTGTTTTCCGCCATCACATGCATCCTGGATAGCATTCAGCAGCAGGAGCAGCAGTTTCGTTTACAATTTACAACGCCTCACATCTTACTGGTCAGAGTTGTGGGTCACATGGCTTTATCTAGATCAAATACTGAACGTGGAACTTCTGTGACTGGGTTAGGCCAATTATGACTTTCTTGACTGAAGATGGGGCTTGCTGTTCCTCTAGTAGAAGATAGATACTTAAACCAAATAAAGAATTATGGCTAGCAAGGAGGAGGGGGTTTGGGAATGACCCAGTAGTAGACTGCCAACAGTGTCTGCTACCTAACTCAATCTTGCGAGACGGGGAAGTAAGATACTTAACACAGTCTTGAGGGTTGGGGCTATAGTAGAATAGAAGGAAATGACTTTTTGGAGAAAGTGATTTCTTTTTATCTTTTCATATTTTTATTTTTTATTAATTTTTTTTTTTTTTTTTTTTTTTTTTTTTTACTTAGAGATGGGGTCTTGCTATGCTGACCAAGGTTGTCTCAAACTCCTGGCCTCAAGCCATCCTGTCATCTCGGCCTCCCAAAATGGTGGGATTACAGGCATGAGTCACTGTGCCCAGTCTGGAGAAAGTGATTTGTAAACTAAGTTTTGTGGACAAATGGAGATTATTAGGGAGAAAGACTTTTCCTTATCCTTCTGAGCCCTTGGTTGTCTATGGGTACCATTGCTTGTTTTTATTTTTAAGGATAGTAAATGTACTTAACATTTCCCAAGGAATTTGTCTTGACTTGTGTATGTGTGTGTAAAAGCTGCGTTGTGGACTTTTTGAAAAAGAACATATAATAACCAGTTCAGTTGAATGCAACATGCTCTGAGATTAAGGGCTTATAAGAAAGTGCTAATCACAGTTTTAAAAAGATAATCTTTTGATGTCTCATATCTTAGTGTTACTGTGAGTTTATAGCCTGTTATTTTGTTTAGTGGTTACTCTGTCTTGCCTTTCTTTTTTCCTTCCTTCCTTTCCTTTTCTTTCTTTCTTTTCTTTTGGAAGGGAACTTCAGTACATCTTTTGGTTCTTTCTGCCTGATCTCTCCCTCTTAATTTTAGAAATGAAGATATGGAAGTCCAAAGAGGATTTACTTGATCATTTGACTAGGAAAGCTAGGTTTAATCAGGTCTTCTACAGAAATGAATTATAGCGATAGTGAAAAAATAAGGGAAATGTGCTATGTTTAGATACTAGAGACAATTCTCTAGAATAGAAAATCTTCTAAACCCAAGACAGCTTGATATTTGAAAAAGGGGGTATAAAACCTTTTTTTAAGGGTTGGCAGATCGTAGTAAATATTGTGGATGTCATAGTACCACAAGGTATAATAATTAACATGCTTAGAATAGAAATCTAGAAATGTCAGTAACAGAATTTTACTGTTTCTCTTGCTCTCTCTCTCTCACACACACACACACACACACAATTATGAACACATAGTGAAGGACTTTCTCATAACTAAGAAAAAGAGATAATTACTAAATGAATAAAGAGGCCTATCTGGAAATTTTCATGTATATGCACAACATTTCAGTGGTAACAGAGTGCTATTATGAATAATGATCATAAAGTGATGTTATAAATTATACCATGTATGTGAAAATTGTTTTTTGTACAGTATGATTCTTAATTTATCTAAAACATAGATCTTTGCTTTTCTTTAATACTAGTCTCTTATAGGTTTCAGCTTATACTTGACCCAAGAGGTTCTTTGAGAGAGCTTCTTTTTTTTAAAAAACTACATTTCCTATGACATTTTATATCTAGCCTGCCACCCTAAGGTGGAAATCCATTTTAGTTCATCAGGTATTTATTAATGGTTTCACTTTGTGAAAGATATTTAAGAGGGCAGATAAAATTGTTGTTTATAGCTTACTTAGCACAGTACATTGTGCTTAAAATACATGACATTAATATAAATGATGCCCTTTCTTGATGATTTTTTTAAATCTCTAATCTTAAATTGGGGGAGGATGTTTCTTTTTAACCTTTTTATTTTTATACATATGGTGGTCCAAGAGTCATGTATTAACCCAGGTTTAGAACACATCATAATGTCACTGCCTCCACTTCCCAGGCTCCAATAGGAAATAGCAGTTTTATTCTACCCAGGTCCTATCAGAGGGGGCACAACAGATGAGGGGAATTGCAGGAGTTCCCAGTATACCAAACTGTTGGTCGGCCTTCCTGCCTTTCTTCCCCACATAGACCTAAATACAGGAACCTTTTAATTATCTTGGTTATACCTAAACATTGCTACTCCCCTACCCTAGCCCTGCAAAAGTGAGAGAGCTTGTCAAGGCAAAGTTTTTTGAAGGAAGAAGCCACATGAAATGGGAGAGGGAAATAATGTATATTGTAAGCTTAGGAAGTGCAAAGGTCTAAAGGTGAGAGAGAGCTTGGCACAGAACTACAGTAGTATATATATTAGTTCTGATTAATAAATGTTTCAATTTTTGTGGTACTGTTACTCTTTTTTTTTTTTTTTAAGAGGGAGTCTCACTCTGTTGCCCAGGCTGGAGTGCAGTGGCGTGATCTGGGCTCACTGTAACCTCCGCCTCCTGGCTTCAAGCGATTCTCCCTGCCTCAGCCTCCTGAGTAGCTGGGACTACAGGCACCCACCACCACGCCCAGCTAATTTTTTTGTACTTTTAGTAGATACGGGGTTTCACCATGTTGGCCAGCCTGGTCTGGAACTCCTGACCTCGTGATCCGCCCACCTTGGCCTCCCAAAGTGCTGGGATTACAGGTGTGAGCCACCACGCCCAGCCGATACTGTTATTCTCATAATGAAAAAGCTTACATTGAGGAATACATTTACATTGTTTTAAGATTAAAGCCATATGAAAAATTTACAGCAGAACGTGAAAGTTCCTTCTTGACCCTAGCTTCCTTTATTCCTTTGCCTAGAGGCAACTATATATTTGTATGTATTTCCAGTTCTTCATGCTCTTACACAAATACGTACTCACATAAAATATATATATATATGTTTATATATATACACATGTAAACATATTCTATGACCTTTTTTTTTTTTGCTTTAATTCATAGAATTCTTATCAGGTCTAGTGAACTCAGGACAAGAGACACAACTTGGATTTAAATACCTTTAAGCCTCTGTTTTCTTCATGTGTAAAATGAGGGTAATGACATCTATCTTTTAAGGTTATTACAAGGTTTAAATGAGACTACATATGGACACCTTAGTGTGGTAATTAAGTCTGGGTAACCAAGTCACGGTAGCTGCTATTATTAATAAACAAGGCTAACATACTTCTATATGATCCTCCTGTACCTAAGAAATAAACTTACAGCAATAGAGCACAATCAGCCAGCCATTTAATTTTAGAGAATAACATCTTCATGTGGCCCAGTAAAAAGACTGCTACCAAATAGCAGGCTTTTTACGATGAATGAATGAGTCAGACGTTTTCTCTGTAGTTTTTAGAATCATTGAGGTACCATATTCTTAGCTGTTTTATGGAAGAACTTTATAAAGTAGAGTTTACTGAAGTTGGGTGACTAGAAAAGCCTGTAAAGTTAAAAAGGAGAAAACCTGTTGGTTCTCCTAATTAATGTACATTAAAACAAGGAGACCGCCTACAAGAGCTAAATAGTAAATTTAGGTAAAAAATAATGATAGTATTTCTTTTTTCAACTGGTAGTAAACATTGGAAATAATTATCCCAAATGAAAAGAGAGGTTGCTAACAGTTTTCAAAAGGATCAGGATAATCGAGATTCATGTTGAGTGACAGTATGGTTTTAGAACTATCTTTCCTATTCTTCCTAAATGAAGTGGGCCATTTCTTCTCACTGTGTATATATTCTTTTCTGGCCCTGAGACAGAACACTGGATTAGAAGCACTATAGGTTTGACCAAATATGGCAGTTTTTTTTTTTTTTTTTGAGACAGAGTCTCGCTCTGTTGCCCAGGCTGGAGTGCAGTGGCCGGATCTCAGCTCACTGCAAGCTCCGCCTCTGGGGTTCACGCCATTCTCCTGCCTCAGCCTTCCGAGTAACTGGGACTACAGGCGCCCGACACCGCGCCCAGCTAGTTTTTTGTATTTTTTAGTAGAGACGGGGTTTCACCGTGTTAGCCGGGATGGTCTCGATCTCCTGACCTCGTGATCCGCCCGTCTCGGCCTCCCAAAGTGCTGGGATTACAGGCTTGAGCCACCGCGCCCGGCCAGTTTTTTGTATTTTTTAGTGGAGACGGGGTTTCACCGTGTTAGCCAGGATGGTCTCGATCTCCTGACCTCGTGATCCGCCCGTCTCGGCCTCCCAAAGTGCTGGGATTACAGGCGTGAGCCACCGCGCCCGGCCGGCAGTTCTTAAATCTATATGATGATGGTTTACATTATTTTATTGTTAAGTTACCATTTGCATTTTTATGAACAGCTTTATTGAAATAATTCACATACTATACAATTCACTTGGTTAAAATATACAATTCAGTGGTTTTAAAAGTATATTCAGAATTGTGCAGCCATCACAGTACTAAATTTTAGAACATTTTAATCACCTCCTCCAAAAAAAGAAAACCCCATTTCCCCTCAACTCTTCCAGTTGTGTGGATAACCACTAACCTACTTTGTCTCTAGATTTGCCTATTCTGGACATTTTATATAAGTGGAACCATGTAATACGTGGTCTCTTGTGACTGGCTTTTTTCACTTAGTGTAATGTTTTTAATGTTCGTCCATGTTATAGCATGGATCAGCACTTGATTTTTATGGTTGAGTAATATTTGATTGTATGGAGATACCATTGTGTTTATTCATCAGTTGATTGACAATTGTGTTGTTTCCAGTTTTGGGTTATTATGAATAATGCTGCTATAAACGTTCATTTATAAGGTTTTATATTAATGTATATTTTAGTTTCTCTTGAGCAGATACTAAAGAGTGAAATTGCTGGGTCATAAGGTAATTCTGTTGAACCTTTTAAGGAACTGCCAACCTGTTTTTCAAGGTGGCTGTACCATTTTACATTCTCTCCAGCAGCGAATGAGGGTTCCAATTTCTCTACATCCTCATCTGCACTAATAAGGTTAAGTATAATGTTAGCTGTGGGGTTTTCCTAGATGTCCTTTATCCAACTGAAGATGTTCCTTTTTCCTAGCTGGTTGAATGTTTTTTTAAAAAATGAAAGGATGTTGGACTTTGGTGCTTTTTCTGTGTCTACGGAGATAATCGTATGGACTTTGTGCTCTATGGGATGTACTCTGCTAATTTTTGGATGTTAAACCTTGCATTCCTGGGATAAATCCCATGTGACCATGGGAAATAATCCTTTTTAGTTGTTGCTGGATTTGGTTTGCTTGTATTTTGTTGAGGATTTTTGTGTTTGTATTTATAAGGAGTATTGCTCTTTTAAAATATTTATGTATTCATTTATTAGAGACAGTCTTGCTCTGTCATCTTGGCTGGAGTGCAGAGGCGCAGTCACGGCTCACTGTAACCTCAAACTCCTGAGCTCAGGCAGTCTTCCCACCTCTGTCTCCTGGGTAGCTAAGACTGTGGGTGTGTATCATCATGCCTGGCTAATTTTTTTTTAAATTTTTGTGGAGACAGGGTCTTGGTGTGTTGCCCAAGCTGGTCTTGTTCTAACCTGAAGCAATCCTCCTGCCTTGGCCTCCTAAGGAGCTAGGATTACAGTCATGATCTACCATGCCTGGCCAAGATACTGTTCTTTAGTTTCTTGTGATGTCTCTATCTGGTGTTGGTGTTAGGTTAATACTGGCCTCATAGAATTCCTCTTACATTTTTTGGAAGAATTTGTGAAGAATTGATGTCAATTATTTAAGTGTTTTATAGAACTCATCAGTGAAGTGATCTGAGCCTGGGCTTTTCATTGTGGAAAGTTTGTTAAATTACTAATTCAGTCTCCTTTCTTGTTATAGGTCTATTCAGATTTTCTGGTTTTTTTGTTTGTTTGTTTGTTTTCTTGAGTCAGTTTCTGATATGGTTTGGCTCTGTATCCCCACCCAAGTCTCACTTTGAATTGTAATAATCTCCACGTGTCAATGGCGGGTCCAGCTGGAGATAATTGAATCATCGGGGCTGTTTCCTCCATAGTGTTCTCATGATAGTGAATAAGTCTCATGAGATCTGATGGTTTGATAAGGGGAAACTGTTTTGCTTGGTTGGTTCTTATTTTCTGTCTGCTGACATTGATGTAAGACGTGACTTGCTCCTCTTTGCCTTCCGCCGTGATTCTGAGGCCTCCCCAGCCACATGGAACTGTGAGTCCAGTTAAACCCAGTCTTGGATATGTCTATCAGCAGCATGGAAACTGACCAATACAGTTTGTATAGTTCATGTCTTTCTAGGAATTGCTTTCCATTTTATCTAGATCATCTACTCTCTTGCTATACAGTTTCTTGAAGTTTGCCTATTATAATAGGCCATGTAAATGTAATAGCTTTACTGATACTGTTGCTTACTGTTTTCTCTTTGTTCCTTTAAAGAAAAAAAATTTTATGCCTTAGGGTTAATTTAGCATTTCTCTTTTTATTCATTGGCTTCATAAGTACCTTCTTTTCTTCTTCTTGAGACAGAGTCACACTTTGTCACCCAGGCTGGAGTGCACTGGTGCAAATCTCAGCTGACTGTAATCTTTGCCTCCCGGGTTCAAGTGACCTTCCCACCGCAGCCTCTCGAGTAGCCTGCCACCATGCCCAGCTAATGTTTGTATGTGTTTGTAGAGACAGGGTTTCACCATGTTGTCCAGGCTGGTGTTGAATTCCTGAGCTCAAGTGATCTGCCCTTCCTGGCTTCCCAAAGTGTTGGGATTACAGGTGTGAGCCACCACTCCTGATCATGTATCTTATTTTTAATATTTTTTAGTGGTTGCTCTTGTGCTTATAATATACATTTTAAATTAATCTACCTTCAAATAATATTCTACCCTTCAAGATTAGTATAAGGACCTTGTAACAGTATATTCTTAATTCCTTTATTCTATCCATTGTGCTACTTGTCATTTATTTTTCTGAAGTATAGGAACCAGAGAAATCATAAGGCAGAGGAGGAGGAAATACATACTTTCCTGTATTATGCAATAAGGAGCTTGATAATTGGAAAGGGAAAGGGAAATGAATATATGAGAAATTCAGAAAGAATATAATCAGAATTCTTAATGAAATTTGAAACCTCAGGTGATCCACCCACCTTGGCCTCCCAAAGTGCTGGAATTACAGGTGTGAGCCACTGCACCCATCTGAAATCTCAAATTGAAGTTGAATGATCAATTTGGGATAACTTAAATTTCTTTGTGGCTATAGACAGATCTATTTCAAGAAGTCTCGCTACCTAACCGTTTTTCCTGCCCCTAAAAAACAAAACTGGAAAGTTCTGAGAATCATCCTAGACTTCTCTTCCTCCTTTATATCTTCATTTTCCATTTCTAATCAGCCACCTTGTCATCTTGATTCTCCCTCCTCTGTACCAATATATCAACCAAAAATAATCTTCCTAAGCCTGATTACACTTCTGTCTGTTCCACACCAGTGTAAGCATGATCAGTCTTATGAAGATGCAAATCTGATCACATCTTTTAAAATTTTAAGTGGTACTCTATTCTCCACAGTATAAATTTTAATCTCCTCATTGTTATGTGAAGTTCTCAAGATTTTAGTGTTTATCCAATCTTCTCTCCTACCATCTCTTCTAAAATTATATAAACAATTCCCAGACTTTAAGTTACTATACACATGCTGATTTTCATTTCCACACGCACATTCTTCTTTTTGCATTCCTATTTATTCATTAAAATAAATGTTTCTTTAAGGAATCCTCTCAGAAATTAATTTCTTTTTTGTCTCCTTGTTGTACTTATACGTTCTTCTTATAATGATTGTGTCATTCTTACTGTGATTACTGTGTTCTTTAAGGCTGTACCTTTTATTGTTGGATGGATAGTGTGTTCAATAAAGATTGGCAGAATTTAACTAGAATTTAGTAACATTTTCATGATTACCTTCTATATAAGAGAAACATCAGATTAGTGGTTTTGAATCAGTATTGTAATGTAAAATTTCTTTATACCAATCAATTTAACTTTTATAAAAAGGTAGATTTGGGGGAACGTTAGATTTTTAAATGATCATAATAATACAGCAGCAGTCCTAATGCTAGTATGCAAATTATCGGCATTCAGTTGGTGTCAATTTCAACTTTGGGTATTCTGCCTATGCCATACTTTTTATTACTGCATCAAATGCAGACAGTTTCCACTGTCTGCTTTGTAATATGACCATAATACTCTCACTCTCTTAAAATCACTATCTGGCCAGGCGGCGGTGGCTCATGCCTGTAATCCCAGCACTTTGGGAGGCCAAGGCTGGTGGATCACTTGAGGTCAAGAGTTCGAGACCAGCCTGCCAACACCGTGAAACCCCATCTCTACTAAAAATACAAAAAAATTAGCTGGACATGGTGGCGGGTGCCTGTAATCTCAGCTACTCAGGAGACTGAGACAGGATAATTGCTTGAACCCAGGAGGTGGAGGTTGCAGTGAGCCGAGATCGCACCACTGTACTCCAGCCTGGGCGACAGAGTGAGAATCTGTCTCAAAAATTCACTATCTAACCTCTATTCTATGTGTTTTACATTGTGAAGATGAGTAATATTAATATCTGCCTTCTGTGTTTTAAAATTGTCTAAAAGTGAAAATCAAGTGTGTCTGACTGACATTCTTTAAGGTAACTAGTTATGGATAGAGTTCCTTTTTGTACTTCCTTGTTCTGCTTTCTGTTTTTCCTGTCATCTCAAATTGCCTTGGTTTTTTTCTTATTGCATTTTCAAAGTTTTCATTTTCCCATCCAGTATATCGAGTCTTCTTCCTTCCTAGGGAATTCTTCAGACTTTTCTATCCCGCTAATCTGAACTTACTGCTTTCTGAGTATGCTGCACAACTGTCTTTTTTTCCCCTTTAATTGTGTTCCTATTTTTAATAAATTATTTTAAAATCTATGAATACGTATTTAAGTGTCTTGCTAGTAAGAAAATATGCATGTATAATAAACTGTGCCTCTACATATGAAAATGCTTTTCCTTTTTAAAAAAATCTGGTTTTATTTAGGATTCTGTTTATTTCATTTTCCTCCTTGATGCTCCTGGTATTTCTCCCGATCCCCTAGATATTTTTTGGTTTTGGAAACTTCTCTTAAAGGAATGAGCCTCCCCACTTTAGTTTTGTTTTTACTTTTTCTCTACCATCTATTGTACTGGGTTGTTAAATAGGCCCTTGTAAATATGTTTTTCTGTTTTGGCAAGTGTTCTAATTCTTGGATAATTTTCACTCATTCATTTTTCTCTATTCTCTTTTTTTCGGGAGGCGTATATTATTTGTATGTTGGAATTCTTGTAACAACTTTCCCCCCGTCCCCAACTACTTGCCTGACATTTTAGGTTGACATTATTTTTGCAAACTTTCATTGGATGTTTGTTTTGGTGAGCGTGTCTCTTTTGAGACCGAGTCTCGCTCTGTTGCCCAGGCTAGATTGCCGTGGCGCAATTTCAGCTTACTGCAGCCTCAACCTCCTGGGCTCAAGCAATCCTCCCACCTCAGCCTCCTGAGTAACTGAGACCTCAGGCATGCACCACCATGTCTGTCTAATTTTTTTTTTTTTGTAGAGATAGGGTTTTACCCTGTTTCCCAGACTGGTCATGAACTCCTGAGCTCAAGCAATCTGGCCGCCTTGGCCTCCCAAAGTGCTGGGATTACAGGCATGAGTCACCGCACATGGCCTGCATGTCTTTCTTTCTGAGAGTTTCTTCTGATTTTCTCGCCCCTAAACATTTTCTCTTCTTGCTTTATATTACAGTATTTTTATGCCTTCTCTAAAGTAAAAGATTTCTTATAAAATTATAAAAGTAGATTGGGCAGGGTGGCTTACACGTTGTAATCTCAGAGTTTTAGGAGGCTGAAACAGGAGGATCACTTGAAACCAAGAATTCAGGGTCAACCTGGGCAACATAGTGAGACCCTGCCATTACAAAAAGTTTTTATTTATTTATTTTTTGAGATCGAATCTCGCTGTCGTCCAGGCTGGAGTGCAGTGGCACAATCTCGGCTTGCTGCAACCTCCGCCTCCCGGGTTCAAATGATTCTCCTGCCTTAGCCTCCCAAGTAGCTGGGATTACAGGCGCATGCCACCACACCTGGCTAATTTTTGTATTTTTAGTAGAGATGGGGTTTCACCATGTTGGCCAGGCTGTTCTCAAACTCCTGACCTCAAGTGATCCACCTGCCTCGGCCTCCCAAAGTGCTGGGATTACATCACACTCGGCCTACAAAAATTTTTAAAGAAAATTCATTAGGCATGGTGGTGCACACCCATAGTCCCAGCTACTGGGGAGGCTGAGATGGTAGCATCACTTGAGCCTGAGAGGTTAAGGCTGCAATGGTCTAGGATTGGAGTACTGCACTCCAGTCTGTGCAACAGTAAGAGCCTGTCTCAAAAAAAAAAAAAAAAAAAAATTAAAACTGAATATTTATTTAGACTGAAAGAAGAAATGGCAGCAAATTTTAAAGTTAAAAGAAGTCATATCAAAAAATCACAAAATGCAGAAAAAAACATTAAGTACTGGACACATCCTACTTTTACTTTTCCTTCATTTTTTGGCTGCTTCTTTGATCACCTTTTTATTTGGCAGTGACTTTGTAATACTTTTATACAGAAAATAAAAAGATCATATAGCTTCCCTCTAGCATTCAGGTGTTTTGCTGTATGTGAGTCAATTTTTATTTTAATTGCCTGCTATAATTATTTTTTATTTTGGTAAAATATATAACTTAACCCTTACCATTTTAAAAAGTATATTCTATTTCCTGAATTTTTTGTTTCTCTGAGGCTATTTCCCCTTTTTGATGGGAAGAATGTTTTATCTTTATGAGTTCTCAAGTGTGATGATCTGTGGGCCTGCCGATATTTAAGAATGAGGCTTACCGTGAGGCAAACTCTGTATTTAGAGTTTGTCTGTATTTAGAGCTCATAGTAAGTCTCATTACTTGTTAATGGTCAGACTTCATTATCAGGTGAATGGTCAGGGCACCCCCAAAATGATAGATGGTAACCGGTTTTGTTCTGGGATGTTAATTTGCACTCTAATGGCCCTACTAGTTGTTTTGATATCTTCAGAGTAGAACCTTAATTTCCTGCCTACCCAAGGGTAAGCATTGGGTGATCATTTTGCTGTGTGCACAGAAGGTAAGAGGCATTGATTAGTCTGTCCTACAGATTCTTCGTTTTTAAAAATCTCATGTCTCATTTCTGCTTTGCTGGATCTCTCATTGTTTTTTGGAGGAAAGGTATTGGTTCCTTTCTCAGGTACCCTCCAACTATATTTTAGGCGGTTACTTCTTGGACCAGAATTTCACCATTTGTATCTGCTGATGGCTCCTCTCTCATCCTCTTTATTGTTTGCATTTAATATTTTATTTCTGTAACTTTCTTGAGTTACGTTAATGGAATCTCGAGGGAAAGTAGGTAACAGTAAAGTAAGCTGTTTATACTGTCATTCTGAATTGTAAGCCCCTGCAGACTTCTTGAATGATGTTAATGGATGTTGAATCACCTTTCAATATGGAGGGACAAGCCTGTTCCTTGGTGTCACGTGTATTACTCTTTGGTTGTTTGCTTAGCAGTGTTGAAAATTGAGGAGGCAGAGGTGTATGTATAAATTTGGTTCAGGATAGTATCTCACTAGCAGCTCCCAATATAACCTTTCTTTTTTTTTGTGTGTGTGTGTGTGTGTGTGTGTGTGTGTGTGCAGTGGCGTGATCACACTCATTGCAGCCTCAACCTGGGCTTAAGGGATCCTCCCCCATCAGCCTCCCCACTAGCTGGGACTACAGCCATGTGCCACCATGCCTTTTTTTTTTTTTTTTTAAGAGACAAGGTCTTGCTCTGTTGCCCAGGCTGGTCTCGACCTCCTGGCCTCAAGTGGTCCTCCTGCCTTGGCCTCCCAAAGTACTAGGATTATAGGCGTCAGCCATTGTGCCCAGCAAACCATTCCTATTTTTCCCACTAAAATAATCATAAAATCAGAAATGAATGAAAGCTCCAATCATTCCTACAAATGAAAATTGACAGATATAAAGACCGAACTCTGGGAGTAAGTGGTACTAATGATGAGGCAGATTGAATCAGAGAAATACTATATAAATTTCAATTTGTACAACGTGTATTTACTTTGTTTTTTGAAATGATGACTACCAGGAGGAAAAATCCTTGTCCCCATTGTTTGTTCAAAAGTCAGACCTAGAGCCACCGCTAACCAGAAAATTGAGCAGTCATCAACTTCCCCTCACAGTTTTTCTACATATAAGCATATTAGTAAAATTAGGGTGATGGGGAAGAGGACTGTGGAAATGGGAAACTGATAATGTACATGTAGTATAATTGTGCATTATTATCCAAAATATGATACATATACTTCTAGAAATAGTAGATATTTTAGGTTGTATGTGAATGAACATTTTAAAACCCCAAAATTTCTTTTAATAACAGCAATACTAACTAGTTATGAGGATGCTAAATTAGGTAGTAAGGACCCGTTTTATGATGTTAAAAATATCAAGTAAATATAGCTGTTTATTAGTTTTGGCAAAACATTATGAAAGTAGTAGACAAAGGACAGAAGCTTGAAACATTTCCTCTAGATAAAAGCTTGCTAGAAACTGGCAATAGTACTGCTTTTTACACATACCACAGTTATAAATATGGGAATTTGACATCCACTTGTGTGTCAGACAGTGGAGTCATAAACAGTAGGTTTGGAGGATCTATCCTTGCTCAATATAGAAGTTCTATTATGATTGATAGGGAAATGACTTTGACTTACTGTTGAAGCCCTGATACTAAACAAATCTAATTTCGTTTGAATCTTTTTTCCTCTAGAAGTAAAAAAAAGGCAATTAAAAAAAAATCCTTTACTTAATTTTCAGTTTCTTCTTTGAATAGCAAAGTTTGGAAGTGTAGGGGGTTGGAACTGATCTCTTGTCACAGAGTTTAAAGGTTAAGACTGGGGAATTATATTTGTTTCTAAATGAAAATATTATGATTATACGTAAACTGAAACTACAGTGTGAAGATGGGCAGTAAATGAGATACATATTTTTGAAGCAGCAACTGATTTTCTTTTTGTCAGACCCTGCAGCCAGCCTGTGGCCATAAATAAATGTAGTCAGAACTAGTTTCATAAAGTTAGATGGATATGTTCAATAAATAAGAGCCATTCTCCATAGTATTCATATTTTGAACATGATGAACAAGATTTAGCCAAAAAATATGTGCATATTCTTATGACTCAGGGACATCACACAAAAAAAGAAGAAGAATAAAATTGAAAAAATTAATGTGTGTATTCTTTTTTCCCTGGATTGACAAGCAGCTTCTAACAGTATGCTAATTCAAAGGTTAGTTTTATGTATTGTAAACTGTAGTTAGATAAATAATGGTTACTTTGAAAATCCACAGTAAATGCTGCTGATTTGACAAGGAAATGTGTTTGTTTAGTTATACTCTAAGGATGGTCTTCTCTGTTGGGGTAGAAAATTAGTTCATTTTAAAAGATCATAAACAAAATAGCAGGATTGAGCAATATAAATACAGAAATAACATTGATATAAAAATCAAAGTGCAAAACAGTATAGTATGTCATTCATGAATAAGTAATATGTTGTAAAACTATAAAAATGTATAATAGCGTGATAAATGCCATATTCCAGATAGTGGCTCTGGGAATGTGGAGAGAGGAATAGTGGCATTATTTCATAGAAAATAATCTAGAAGAAATATGGCAGTCAGGCACAGTGGCTTACGCCTGTAATCCCAGCACTTTGGGAGGCCGAGGCGGGTGGATCACCTGAGGTCAGGAGTTCGAGACCAGCCTGGCCAACCCAGTGAAACCCTGTCTACTCCCAGCTACTCAGGAGGCTGAGGCAGGAGAATCGCTTGAACCCAGGAAGCAGGTGTTGCAGTGAGCCAAGATTGTGCCACTGCACTCCAGCCTGGGCGACAGAGTGAGACTCCGTCTCAAAAATTAAAAATAATAAAAAAAGAAATATGGCAAAACATTAAGAAGTGACAAGTATCGGAGGGACATATGTAGGTACTTATATATTCCACATTTCTGTATGTTTGGAAAAGTTTATGTAAATTTTTTTATGTGTAATTACCCCCTGATCTACAGTGACTTTTTAAAAGTAATATGCTAAAACCAGTCCATTGAGTGAAATGACAATTGGATTAAATTATAACAACAATATTAATGCAGACAACTCTATTTTCTAGTTATACTTATCAAGAGGTCAGTATTATTTGCTTGCTTTGCAAATAAGAAAATGTAAAATTTTTAACTTTTATTTAAGGACTTAAGATGACCAATGGACACTATTTCTCATGTACATCAAGTCCTTACCAAGTATAAGAAGTAGAACAGTATCTGTATCTCCGAAGTTCTCAGTGTACTTCTCCCTAGTAACATCTCCCTGCCTCCCCTGTCCTGAATTTTACATTTCATTTTCTCGTCTTAAGTGTCAAGGGAAAGGTTCGTCAAAGTCAAGTCATATTCAGCCTTTTTGGTAGTGAAATATACATAACATAAATTTACCATTTTAACCATTTACAAGTAACTTAAAAGTATACAGTTTTGTGGCATTAAGCACATTCACAGTGTTGTGCAATTACTGTCATCCACATCTAGAACCTTTTCAGCATCCCAAACTGAAACTTTTTTTTTTTTTTTTTTGGAGACAGAGTCTTGCTCTGTCGCCTAGGCTGGAGTGCAATGGTGTGATCTCGGCTCACTGGAACCTATGTGTCCCAGGTTCAGGTGATTTTCCTGCCTCACCCTCCCGAGTAGCTGGGATTACAGGCTCCCGCTGCCATGCCCAGCTAATTTTTGTATTTTTAGTGGAGACGGGGATTCACTATGTTGGCCAGGCTGGTCTTGAACTCCTCACCTCAGGTGATCTGCCTGCCTTGGCCTCCCAAAGTACTGGGATTACAGGTGTGAGCCACTGTGCCTGGCCCCAAACCAAAACTCTTAGCTCTTAAAAACTAAGTCCCCATTGTCCCCTTTCCCTGGTCCCTGGTAACCTTTTTTCTACTTTCTGTCTCTATGAATTTGCATATTCTAGATGTACCTCATATAAGTAGAGTCAGACATTTTTTATCCTTTTGTGTCTGGCTTATTTTACCTAGCGTAATGTTCTCAAGGTTCATCTGAGTTGTACCATGTGTCAAAATTTCATTCCTTTTTACTGTTAAATAATATTCCTTTATATGTATATATTTTGTTTTCTGTTCATTTGTTGCTGGACACTTGGGTCATTTTTACCCTTTGACTATTGTAAAAAAATGCTGCTATTAACATTGGTATTCGTGTATCTGTTGGAGTGCCTGCTTTCAGCTTCTCGGGGCATATACTTAGAAGTGAAGTTGCTGAATTATATGGTAATTCTGTGTTCAACTTTTTGGGGAACTATCATGCTCTTTTCCACATTGTCTATGCCATTTTACAATCACAGCAGTGCATGAGGATTTCAGTTTGTGCCCATCCTTACCAACACTTTTTTGTTCCCTACTGGCCCTATTTTTTGGGGGGGGGGGTGGGTAATAGCCATCCTGATTGGTGTGAAGTGGTATCTTACTGCTAGACATGTTTTAAAGGAAAAAAAGACAGTTCTTTAATGTGACTTAAATTGTTAAAATATTGTATGTGTAAGTGGAAAAAATACATATACACTTCTTGTAACTTACGATCTTACACAGCTATAACAGCAAAACGAATTTTCAATTTAAGTGCAAATTAAAACCTACTAAAATTAATGTTTTTGACAGTGTAAACCAAATTGTGGCTGTCTTCCTTTATAAATAACTTAGTCTTATGTGAGACTATCTATTTCAGTTACAAATTATAACTGCAGAAACTTTAACTGGTAAAGGAATTCAGAGCATACAGTTCGGGATGTTTGCTGACTTTAGGACTTGCCAAACTACCTATAGTCAAAATTAATTAACAAAATTAATGATTAATGTGTCAAACTTATAAATTGTCATTTAGTTTATCATTTGGTTGCTAGTATGATTCAAAAAGCAAACTGCCTAATGAAGTCTTGTGGTCACCTACATGAGCCACAATATACATATGTTTATTTTTAATTAATTGTCTAAGTTAGAACCCAAAATTCTTTTTCCTGAAATTTAAAGAAAAAAAAAATTAGTTTTGCCACCTCTGATAATATCGATAGCCCAAAATTAAGAAAATGCTAACTTCTCCTGATGACTTCTTCCACAGCCTATTTCAGCCTGGGAAACATATTCAGGAATACATATGGGAGAATAAATCAATGCGAATGGGGTAGCTGCCATAAAAATAATGTTCTTAATTTGTGTAATTATTTTCAGTTTTCAGAGCACACTTACAATATGTTGAATCCTCAAAATAATTCTTAGCTATTCAGGAAAGATGGTGTTTTCATTTTACAAGCAAGGAAACTAAAACTCATGGCAGTTACTTTAGAAATAGGAGTGCAAAAGAAGAAATAAGCATGGCATGTGAAAATAACAAGAGTCCTTACCTGTATTGGGTTGTTTTTGGAAAGTATTGAGAAATAAGCTGGATCCAAGTGACTCTGGAATTTGGATTTGATGTATTGGAGTATTTTCCAAACTTGCTGGTCATAAGAAGTCCCTTCCTTGGAGACTGGGGCCAGGGTCCTAGAATCCTTACTTAACAAGTGCCCCTGAAGATTCTTATACTTAAGCCAAATTGGTTAATTATGCATTTATTATTTTTGAGCAAGGAGCTTGGTGTCATAAAAATAGTGTCTGGGGGAATATCTTTATCTAAAGGGTAGGTTGAAGGGTAAAGAGAGTCATAAGGCAATGTTTATTTTGATATGAGGTAGTTGTGGCTTCTATTAGTTTGCGACCATGGAAATGAGATATGGGGAATCATGGAATGATAAAGATTGCCTGGGAAAACGAAGGAAAATAGGGAATGAGTGATTTGTGGAGAGACTTTATAGGCTTGGACATATATTGAGTCTTTGCTCATAAAATGTCCAGTAGATATTTGGAAATCTAATTTGAATTCCAGAATTGGTAAAACATTACACTCAAGTCAGACCTTGCCAGGCTAAAGATATTGTATATTCTTATGTACATTCTCAATATCATATATTCTCAATATTAAACTCAGTTGCAGGTTGCATTTGTTGTAGAAATTCTGCTTTCAGTTTTTGTTTTTCCTGACTCTTCAAATCTTCTCGCTGAGCTTCTGGGCTAGATCTCCCATAAATTTGAAATAGTTATTCCTTATTCCCCAAGTAAGTATGGAAAAGAGAGACAGAAAGGTTAAGATTGAGCTGATAAGGAGAAGACCCTGGGGGGCGGGGGTTGTAGTACACAGTATTTAAAGTTAACAGGAGCTGGGTGTGGTTGTTAACACCTCTAATCCCAGCACTTTGGGAGGCCAAGGCAGAGAATCACTTGAGGCTGAGAATTCTAGACCAGCCTGGGCAACAGAGTGAGACCCTGTCTCTATTTTTTTTTTTTTTCCTGAAACTAATCAGTCCTCCCTCTTTTACTTTTATTTCTTTAAGTGAAAGCCACATCAGGCACACTGAAAACCTAACTCTTTGTTTTTATATACTGGTCTTATTTTTTTTCTTGATTTCTTTCCTGAACAAAATGAAACAATTCTTTGAGATGCTTGTCTTTGTGATGTGCACAGCCACTTTTGCTTTCCTGTGGTGGCAGATTCTTGCAGGATGACCCACTAAGTTTCAGTGCTAATAACTCCATTTGAGCTTTTCAGTTCTGTTTTGCTGGCTTCCCCTTTGGCAAACCCTCATTACCCTATTCAAAAAACTTTGGGAACTGTTTCTACCCCATTTACTGCAGAGTAACATTTGTCTCTGAAGTGTAAGATTTCCTTCCAATAAGTGAGCAATAATTTTTCTGTTTTTGTTCTCATTCACAGTCATCTTTCCTTTTTCTCCCTTTCTCAGCCTTCTTGCTTTCTTCAGGAAGATCTCCTGCAAGACCTCACCTATAGTAGTCTGAGTTTAACCCTGTTATATAGCTGCTTTCACATTCAAATCAATTTAATCTACTTTAATAGAAAACTTTTCAAATGTATGTGAATGACTAGGTATTGTTCGAAGTTTTGCTATGCAATAGATACTGTAAGTCACTTAGTGAAAATAGTTTGCCTTTTTTTTTCTTTTTACTTTTAGTGATGGGGTTTTGCTATGTTGTAGGCTGGTCTCAAGCTCCTGGCCTCAAGCAGTTCTTCTGCCCCAGCCTCCCAAAGTACTGCGATTATAGATGTGAGCCACCATGCCCAGACCTAGTTTGCCATTTTCTGTTTTATTTATTTATTAATATATTTTTATTTATTGCCCTTTTCGACATGTTCTAAGCCATTTTCTAATAGAACTAAATGTGTTTTTTTTTTTCCTTTTGTGGTTCAGCTATTATATGTATCTGCTACTTTTAGCATTAACCTAAAGCTTCCTGTATGTGCCAAGTCCCAGGTATTCTGGAATTCCATGTGGCTCTTGTGCCCTCCAAAGAAGGGTGGAGAGAACCTCTTAGACCCCAACTTCTGGATATTCTTGGCCCAGATTTGGGGATTAAGTGAAGGGTACCTAATGAATAGAACCTATACATTCGTATACATCTGGCTTGAGAAAACTCCCCTATCTCTCTCTTTCTGTCTTTTTTTTTTTTTTTGAGATGGAGTGCCGCTCTTGTTGCCCATGCTGGAGTGCAATGGTGAGATCTTGACTCACTGGATTCACTGCAATCGCTGCTTCTCAGGTTCAAGTGATTCTCTGGCCTCAGCCTCCCGAGTGTCTGGGATTACAGGCGCCTGCCACCACGCCCGGCTAATTTTTGTGGTTTTAATAGAGATGGGGTTTCACCATCTTGGCCAGCCTGGTCTTGAACTCCTGACCTCAGGTGATCTGCCCACCTCGGCCTCTCAAAGTGCTGGGATTACAGGCGTGAGCCACCACACCTGGTCTCCTATCTCTCTTATAAGTAGACTTTTCTCCTTGCTTCTTTGAAACAGAAACTTTTTGTAAATAAATAAAGTGTATAAAGGTGAGCCATATTGGGAAGAAGGGGCTAATAGAGGAGTTAGAGCAACCAGGTAACCAGATTTTTTTTTCCTATTCTTTTGGGGAAAAAAAAAAAATTTTTTTTTTTTTTTGGTCTTTCTGAAACTGGTACTATTTCAGAATGATAGGTAAAAGTCTCCATGGAGAAGCAGGGGATGTGATGCCATGTTTACTTGCCCCCTGCCCCCATAATTATCTTATCTTTTCACCTATTGAGGAAAGTTGGGCTCACATAGACTCTCTTCTTCATGGGATAGACCCTGAGTTTCATGTCTAAGAGTACCAAACTGGAAGTCATAAAGAAATCTGCAGTAGGAATTTAATCTGTAGATTTGGCCACATAAAGTGCAGGTGTACTTTTTATGTTATACTTCAAAACACCTTGAAAGCCATGTTAGTCTTTTTGCTGTCTTTAACAGTTAAGAAATTTTGCATGAGAATTACCTATTTTGTTTCTAGTAGTAGTTTTTCCAACCTTTCCCAGGCCTTCAATCTCTAATTCTGAAGTTTTTAAGAAGAGTTAGTTACCTACAGTTAATACTTCTGCCATCTTTGAATTGCTGTTATACCATATAGGCCTATGCGAGAGAGTTGCCAGACTTAAGTAATTATTTATATGCTTAATTTCTTTCAACATACAGAATAATTGTTTAAAAATTTTTTTTCTCTGTAAACTGTAACTGAAACACATGCTGCACTGGAAAGCAGTGTTTCAAACTGCTGTACCCTCTGCCTGAAGACAAGTTTTTATTTCTTTATCCTAATACCCAACAACAATTAGTATCACTTTAAAAGATGAAATAGAGGCCGGGCACGGTGGCTCACGTTTGTAATCCCCGTACTTGGGGTGGCCGAGGCCGGCGGATCACAAGGTCAGGAGTCCGAGACCAGCCTGACCAACTTGGCGAAACCCCGTCTCTAAAAATACAAAAATTAGCCAGGTGTGGTAGCACACGCCTGTAATCCCAGCTACTCAGGAGGCTGAGGCAGAATTGCTTGAACCCGGGAGGCAGAGGTTGCAGTGAGCTGAGATTGCGTCACCGCACTCCAGCCTGTGCAACAGAGCAAGACTCTGTCTCAAAAAAAAAAAAAAAAAAAAAGATGAAATAGATGCTCATGTCTTTGCTAAGTCAGTGTGGTGCAGAAAATGATAAGGAGGGAGTATTCCAATAGTGACCTAAAATATTTTAATCAAGAATTCCAGACACTTTTCTCCACCCATGTTTTGATACGTGGATTTAACACATGCTGTCTTAATTTAGTAATAAAATTTTGAGTATTGCACATATATAATACTAGAGAAATGTAAATGTTAATAAGACTTGAGGACCAGATAATTTTGGGGATACAGTTGTTAGTTGTAAAGTAAAAATTTCAAGTTTAATGATTGAAAACCAGTCTCACTGCTTCATTAGCACAACTGGTTTGGAAGGTTCGCTTCTGGGCGAATAAAGTGAACAGTAGCAAAGGATGGGATTGCTACTTTAAAAATACTAAAATATGAGGATAAAGAGAGATGTCTGTCAGAGGATGTTTAAAATGAAATAACTGCTTAAAAGCAAGGGACTGAAGATGTGCAAATGGTTATGAGGTCATTGTATTAAACAGTAGCATTGTGCTTCTCAAGAAGAAATTAGCAGATAATCTACTGAGCACTATAATTTGGGTAGTACTGAGATGAACAGTTGTTTTAGTTGTTGCCTGACCCACACCCCACCCCCAGTAGTCTGGAACTGTGCATGTTATGAAGAGGTCATGTGACGCTGATCCTTGGTTTTGCTCATTTATCCTGTCAAAACAACTTAATGTAGATGGAAAGAAAGGAACAAAATGAATAGAATGGGTTAGCTGCGTCAGCTTTAGTTTATATTGAAGGTAATGAATGCTGCAATTGGGATAGTATAGTATATTAAGGCCCCAGGAATATCCAGCTCCATAATGATGAAGAGAAGTTTCTAAAAAGCAACAGTGGCTAATCCATTCTAAGTCTCACTTGACGTTTTAATGCTACTTTTTGATACAGGATTTTAAAATTTTATCATTGTATTCATGATAATTTGATTGACGGTAATATTTAAACAATACATGGTTCCTCTTATTTTACCTTCAGCTGTAATTTAGTATAAAGTTCCTATTTCTTTTCAATAATTATTATATAATAACAAACATGAATCTTCTGAGAAGAAAATTATTTTAGAAGTTTTGCAAAATATGTAGGGTTTGTTGTCAGTGAAACATGAGCTTTGAAGCAAACCTTCGTTTGTCTCTTAGTTCTGCTTTTCCTGTGAATTTGAGGGAGATAATAAAATTTTCTGAGTCAGTTCATCTCACAACATTTTTCTGAGAATTAAATGAAGTAAAGCAGCCAGCCAGTAAATAGCAAATACTTGGCAAAAATTATTTTTAAAACCCCAGATGTTCCTTCTGATCTGTGTCTTATGTTAGTTTTGATCTACTTTATTATTGTCTTAAAGTCTTTTGGGTGCTAAAATAATGTACTTCTATAAGATATTTTATGAAATGTTCCTAGATTTAAAAAAAAAAAACAAAATTTAGTTACAGAGGGAACACGTAGACGAATTATTGAAAGAAGCCCCAAATTGTGTGTTTAGGTCCCCCCATTTCCTGCTTTGCTGATGACAATCTGGTGTCCTGTCTTTCTAACTTCAAACAGTAAGCAGGGGTTCCCAGATCTCTTAACATAAATAATACTTTTCAGAAAGGATAGAAACACTTAGATCTAGAAAGTAGCCTGTATTTATAGTATAGATATCTTCTGGGCAAATTAGAGATAGAATAATCTAAATATTTCTATGGAATTTTTAGATTGCCATTCAGTGTATTCTCAAGGAAAATTAAATACAGATTTTTGATGGCAAAGAAGTCCCCCCTGTTTTTTTCCCTCTGTACCTTGCTATAAATAAGTATTTGGTAGCTTTTTTACAATAAACTTTTACAAACCATTTTTAAAAATCAAAAGCTGTTTGCAAGTTGATCATTCTGCATAGGTTGTATTGGACTTAACTGAGATTCAGAGACCCAATTTCAATTATCATTTTTCTTTTAAGTCACAGGAATTTTTTATCCTTGGGGAAATGCTAATTGCTTATTAAGGACACACACACACACACACACACACACACACACTCACACACTTTTAAAGGGGTATCGCAGGGGAAAAGACATTTATGGAATTCATTCAACAAATGGCTGTTGAACAAGTCACTATGCTAGGTTGTCAGGTGCTAAAGATAGAACCCCAAAAAGGTATTTTGTCACTGCCTTTTCATGACAAAATAAAGCCTCTGAGGGCTTATTCTGTGGGGATAAGAGTCAATATAATGTTGCCTTAATTAAGTGTTTTGTAAGAGGCATGTATGTAGTATCCATTGGTTTTGATGCTATTGGGCAGAGTAGAAATAGGAGTAGTAACTTGGTTTCCTTTTATTACATTCTTCATTGGGTACTTTTGGTGACAGAGTGAGAACCTTAAAGTTCAATTAATAATTGATGTAATACCTGAAGAGAAAAATTAATGAACAAGAAGGTAGATCAGAAAACATTGCCCAGAAAGTAGCATAGAGAAGGAAATAGAAAATGAGAGAGAAATTAAAGGATAAAATAAGGTTATATACACACACACATTTAAAAATTGTTTAAAAAGAAGAGTTGGGAGGGGAAAAAAAGAGAATGAGAGGAGACTGTGTTTAGAGAGATAATAACTGAGAATTTTCCTGACTTAAAGACAAATACTTGAGTATTTAAGTTATTGCTTTTTTTAAAAAAAAAAAAAGGCTTCGTGCAGTGGCTCACACCTGTAATCCCAGGCTTTGGGATGCCAAAGTTGGAGGATCACCAGAAGTTCAAGACCAGCCAGTGCATCATAGCAAGACCTCATCTCTACAAAAATTTAAAAATTAGCCAGGCAAGGTGGCACATGCCTGTAGTCCTAGCTACTTTGGAGGCTGAGGTGGGAGGATCCCTTGAGCCCAGGATCTGAGGCTTCAGTGAGCTATGATAGCACCACTGCATTCCAGCCTTGGTCACAGAGTGAGCTCCTGTCTTTCAAACAAACAAAAATAAAAACAATGTTTTGGTTAAAGATAGATTGATTTTAATCAAGGCAAAAATAGAACTGGAATTTATATTTAGGTCTTTCTGCTTCTAAAGCCTATGTTCATTTCCTGACATTAAATTGCATGTCTAGCAATTGATGACTTATTTTGGATGTGGAAAGTTAACTGCACCTTACAAAAGTGAGACTGTATCTGAGTTATACATTAACAGTAAAGATACTGAAATGATCTCAAGCATGAATTTATATAATCCAAATCTATCATTTATAACTTCAGCATTTGCATGTTTTAAACACCATCGATCATGATTTAGTAATGTTTAGTATCTAAGATTAACTGTCTTTATTTGGTGTTTTATCATTTTAAACCACATTCTGTTTTGGTTTTTCATTTTAGGATCGAAAATTAACAAAGTCTGAGAGGCAGAGATTTAAAGAAGAAGCTGAAATGTTAAAGGGTCTTCAGCATCCCAATATTGTTAGATTTTATGATTCCTGGGAATCCACAGTAAAAGGAAAGAAGTGCATTGTTTTGGTGACTGAACTTATGACGTCTGGAACACTTAAAACGTAAGTTCATCAATATTACAAAAGCTGACCAAGAAGTATGAGAGAGTTTGAGTTCTTAAATTTCAGGTCTCCCAGTTTTACTTTTGTTGTCCAGCCTACTAAGAAGGGAACAATCCTTCCAACTGTTGCTGTATTAGCACATATTTCCTTGCCCACAAAGTCCTCTGGTATATAAAGTGATTTGATAATTATTTCTTGGTAAGTATTGAAATGAGAAGTTATGGCCGAGTGTGGTGGCTCACGCCTGTAATCCCAGCACTTTGGGAGGCCAAGGCAGGCAGATCACCTGAGGTCAGGAGTTCGAGACCAGCCTGGCAAACATGGTGAAACTCCATCTCTACTAAAAATGCAAATAGCTGGGCATGGTGGCGTGCACCTGTAATCCCAGCTACTCAGGAGGCTGAGGCAGGAGAATCGCTTGAACCCAGGAGGCAGAAGTTGCAGTGAACCGAGATCACCCCACTGCATTCCAGCCTAGGTGACAGAGTGAGACTCCATCTCAAAAAAAAAAAAAAAAAAAATTGAGTGGCTAAGGGATCAGAAATCAAATGTCAAGGTAGCCCTCTAGTGGTTAAAATGAGATTAAGGTTTATTGAGAAGCTACCTATTTATTTTTATCGTTTGTATTGTGCTTTGCTATATCCCTGCAACTTTTATATCAGATGCAGATTATATTGTGACAGTTATCACTTAAAAAATACTTTTAGTTCCATTTCCCATAGCATCAGAAATTAATCCCCAGATAGCTAGTTCTGTCATTCCTTTCACGGAAAAAGGTTTAATGCAGAAATTTCTCATTACTTACTGTAAAGAGCTTTTGGTAAAAGTTGGAGTATGCCTTTGTAATCCCAGGTTCTTAGAGCAGCAGTCCCCAGCCTTTCTGGCACCAGGGATTGGTTTCGTGGAAGACAGTTTTTCCATGAATTGGTGTGGGGGGTGGGGGGTGGGAGAGTTTGGAATGATTCAAGCACATTACATTTATTGTACACTTTATTTCTATTATTATCACATTAGAATATATAATGAAGTAGTTACAGAACTCACCATAATGTAGAATCAGTGGGAGCCCTGAGCTTGTTTTCCTGCAAGTAAACTGTCCCATCTGGGGGTGATAGGAGACAGGACAGATCATCAGGCATTAGATTCTCATAAAGAACGCTTAACCTAGATCCCTTGCATCCACAGTTTACAGTAGCGTTCATGGTCCTATGAGAAATCTAATGCTGCTGACAGGAGGCAGAGCTCAGGTGGTAATGCGAGCAATGAGGGAGCAGCTGTAAATACAGATGACGCTTTGCTTCCTTGCCTGCCACCCACCTCCTGCTATGTGGCCAAGTTCCTAAAAGGCCATGGACTGGTATCAACCTGTGGTCTAGTGGTTGGGGACCCCTGGTGTCTTAGAGGATCTATTTTTACCCAGAGAAGAACCTGTTTTAAGTTATCTTGTATAAATTTTTTATTTGGTGAAATTCGATATTTTAAAATTGTCACTGTGGCAATATATTCTTTATTAATTGTTAAAGTTAATACTGCTGAGCTGATTAATTCCAGATCATTAGAATACAGTGTTATAGCACCTGGATATAGTCACTTGCATGTATTCTGAAATGCTTACAGTTAACATGTTGAAACATCAACAGATCATTTCTGTCCTGCAAATTCTAATTTCTTTATCCAACTTCCACACTTGTTTATGGCAATACCTTTATCCTCGTTAGACAGGCTTCTTGATATTCTCTTTTCTTCCACTAGAATGTGCTAACTAGCACTATATACCTAGCACTATGAACAAGTGCTATATATCACATTCTAGTGGAAGTATCTAATACTGAATGATAAGCGTTTGAATGAATTAAGGAGAATTATGTGGTAGTGATTATGTGTACATCTTGAGATTCTTTCCATTGGTTTGGATACTTAGTTGGTTGTCAACTGTTTGTCTGGCATGCCTAAGATTACTCTAAAATACAATGGTTTACTTGTTTAAAAAACTATACTGAGGGGCTTTGGGTAACATAGTGGGGTAAGCCCCCATGGAATGGCTGTCCCCCAGCAACAACCTGAAATGTGGAATATAATAAAAGTTTTTTCCAATACATATCTAAGCTTTAAGGAAAGAGAGGTTAACCTCCAGATAATAAGCAGAGATAACTCGAAGCCAAAACAGGAACTTATACTCTGGGATTTTAGACCACATATTGGTTGAGAAGTTGATGCTAATTTTAATGTCCATGCAAGGACAGAAAGCGTTAGAACTAGGTAGAGAGGGGAGCTAGAACGTAGCCTGTGTCAAAAAACTGAATTATCCATGAAAAGAGAGACCTTAATGCCCTAGCCAGTGAAAGCTGCAAGGAATTTTACCTGTGTGCAGAAGACTGTGGATAAGAGGGGAGACCTATGAAAAATAGAAATTCCCATCAAATGCTACCAGTGTTCTTAATTATTCTGTAATCTTCTTTTTTTTATTTCGGAGACAGGGTCTCACTCTGTTGCCCAGGACAGAGTGCAGCGGCACAATCATAGCTCACTGCAGCCTCAAACTCCTGGGCTCAGGGAATCCTTCCACCTCAGCCTCCCGAGTACCTGGGACTATAGTTGCTCACCACCATACCTGGCTAATTAAAAAAAAAGTTTTTTTTTTGGTAGAGACAATGTGTATTTTGCTGCCCAGGCTGCTCTCAAACTCCTGAGCTCATTGCGATGTGGCCTCATCCGGATTTGACCTCCCAAACTGCTGGGATTACAAGCATGAGCCACGGTGCCCAGCCTATTTGGTATTCTTCCATCTCACATGTAGATGGCGCTGTAACATAAATTTATACCATCTACTTGGTACAGGAGTCCCAAACCAAAGAACGTGCATCATAATTGATCAGGAACTGAAAGAAAACTCCCAGGGACATTTTCACAGTTCCTTGGTCACTGTCCAGAGGCAAAACAGTTTCCAGAGAAGATGACCTCACAATTAAATTACAGATCATACCAATGAAGGTGAATAGACACAACCAGAAAATAGCACTTCAACAATTAAAGATATTATGGACAAGTCTGAAAGTGATTACAATTATTTACATAATGATGTCAGTAAAGATATATGTAAGTGTATATGAAGTGTATAAAAGAAAAGAAGGAATTGAAGGAATAAGACACCATCAAAGAAAAAAAAGACAGGCATAATTTAAAAGCTTCTGAAGAACTTCTAGAAATGTGAACATTAAAATTTAAACTTAAATGGTTTAATGGTTAAACAACAGACTAAATTGACAGGAATAATAACTATGAAGAAATGAGCAACAGAAGGCACAAAAAAGACAGAAAATACTAAAAGAGGATGACGCAGTAGTGAGAATACCCAGTTAGATTTAATTATCTAAAAGGGGTTTGTCTGTAATCCCAGCTACTCTGTAGGCTGAGGCAGAGAATCACTTGAGCCCAGGAGGTGGAGGTTGCAGTGAGCCGAGATCGTGCCTCTGCACTCCAGCCTGGGTGACACAGCGAGACTCCATCTCAGAAATAAAAATGAAAAAGTAGAGAGAATGAGAAAAGAAAAATTTCAGAATTTAAGAATTCTGATTGAGAATGTATACAGATTCCTAAGCAAGTAGGTTGAAAACATTCATATTCATTTCTGGAAGAATGAGTAACTAGGACCATTGGCAGCATTTGGAGAGCCAAATTGGGAAGGAATGGGAATTAACTCCAAAATACATGCTTTTTGGACCTTTTGAGTTTCTACCTTTGTTCTGTATGTGTATTTACATTGAAGCAGATAAAACACCCATAGCTGAAAAATAAGATGGGAATATATGAGTTAGAAAATTTGGATTAAGGCCGGGTGTGGTAGTTCACACCTGTAATCCCAGCACTTTGAGAGGCTGAGGTGGGTGGATCATCTGAGGTCAGGATCACCTGAGGTCAGCTCGAAACCAGCCTGTCCAACATGGTAAAACCCTGTCTCTACTAAAAATACAAAAATTAGCCGGGTGTGATGACGGGCACCTGTAATCTCAGCTACTCAGGAGGCTGAGGCAAGAGAATCGCTTGACCCTGCAGGTGGAGGTTGCAGTGAGCCAACTGTACTCTAGCCTGGGTGACAGAGTGAGACTCCATCTCAAAAAAAGAAAAAAGAAAATTTGGATTAAAAATTGAAATAAATTTAGACTTTTTTAAAAAATAGACATGAAATTCGAATATCATACAATTAACCGTTTTAGAATATACAATTCAGTGGCACTTAGTACATTCACAATGTTTTGTAAGTACCACATCTATCAAGTTACTAAACATTTTCATCATCTCAAAAGAACACTCTGTGCCCATTAAGCAGTTACTCCGCATTTCCCTTCTTCCAGCCAGGCAGCATATTTTTTCTTTAATTGCACATTATCTAAGTTCTTTTTCTTTTTACATTTAAAAAGAAATGTTCAGTTTCTGAGCTTCAGAGGCTTATGCCAACAGGAGGGTTTATTTAGTAGAAAGAGTGCTAGACTTGGAGTAGAAGTTGTGACTACTCCCAGTGCTGCCTCTGACCAACTGTGATTTTGGGCAAATAGCTAACCTTTTTTGGGTCTCAGTTCCCCATGTACATGTAAAACAAGGGGTTGGACTACCTGATCTCTGGGACCATCCATTCGTGGATGGGATTGATTTTTTTATTGTAAAAAACATAACAAAATTTACCATCTTAATCATTTTTAAGTGTACAGTTCAGTAGTGTTAATACATACACATTTCTGTGCAATTTCTAGAATGCTTTTCATCTCACAAAACTAAAACTCTATGCCCATGGAACAATTTCCCATTTCTTCCAACCCTCAGCTCCTGACAGCTATCAGCTTTTTACCATCTGTATGGATTTGTCTAATCAGGATATGTCCTATAAGTAGACTCAAAGTATGTTACGGATCCTTGTGTTTGGCATCTTTGACTTAGCACAGTGTTTTCGAGGATCATCGTGATTGCACACATCAGTACTTCATTCCCTTTTATGACTAAATAACATTCCATTCCATGGAAATATCACAATTTGTTTATTCATCCATTGATGAACATTTGAGCTATATCCACCTTTTGGCTATTATGAGTACTGCTGCTATAAATATTTGTGCACAAGTATTTTTTTGAGTACCTGTTTTCATTTCTTTTGGCTGTACACTAGGAATGGAATTGCTGAGTCATGTGGAAATCTTTGTTTAACTTTTTGAGGAGCCATCTTACTGGGAGTGACATGATACCTCATTATGGGTTAGATTTGCATTTCCCTAATGATTAATGATATGGAACATCTTTTCATATGCTTATTGGCTATTTGTGTATCTTTGGAGAAATGTTTATTCAAGTTCTTTGCTGATTTTTTATTGGATTGCTTGTCTTTTTGTTGATTTATAAGAGTTCTTTATATATTTTAGAAACTAGACCCTTGTCCAGATCCATGATTTACAGGTATTTTCTCCTGTAGGTTGCCTTTTTTGCTCCTTGATAATGTGCTGTGACATACAGATTGAGTGTAGTATCTCTTATCCAAAATGCTTGGGACCAGAAGTGTTTTGGGCTTTGAATTTTTTCAGATATTGGAACTTTGAATTATACTTACCAGTTGAGCCTCCTAAATCTGAACCAAAATGTTCAAATGAGCATTTTTGTTGTGTGTCATGTTGGTGCTCAAAAAGTTTCAGATTTTGGATTGGAGCATTTTGGATGTTGGATTTTCTGATTGGGATGCTCAAGCCTGTGCCAAGTTTTAAATTTTGATAAAGTCCAGTGTACCTGTTTTGTCTTTTGATGGTTGGGCTTTTGGTGTCATGTAAGACTCCATTGTCATAAATAACCAAGGTCATACAGATTTATACCTAAGTTTTCTTCTAAGAGTTCTATCAATTTAACTCTTCTATTTAGGCTATTGTTCCATTTTTAAGTTAACTTTTGTATATGCCGTGAGGTAGGGTCTGATTTCATTCTTCTGCATGTTGATACCGAGTTATCCCAGCATCATTTGTTGAAGAGACTTTTTACCCCATTGAATGGTCTTGGTACCCTTCTCAAAAATTATTTGATGATATGTATAGGTTTGTTTCTGGACTCTCAATTCTGTTTCACTGATTTACCTGTCTGTTCTTAGGCCAGTACCACACTGCTCTGATTACTGTAGTTTTGTGGTAAATTTTGAAAATTAGAAGTGATTTCCTCTAATTTTGTTCTTCTTTTTCACTATTGTTTTTGACAGTTGGGGTCTTCTTGAAATTTCATGTGAATTTGAGGATTAGATTTCCATTTCTAGAATAAAAGGATGGTGGAATTTTGACAGAGATTGTGTTGAATCTGTAGATCACTTTGTGTAGTATCACCATCTTTAACTATATTGTCTTCTAATCCATGAACACAGGGTGTCTGTCCATTTATTTATGTCTTTTTAAATTTCTTTCAGCAATGTTTTGTAGTTTCATTATTCAAGTCTTTCACATCCTTGGTTAAATTTATTCCTGGATCCTTTATATGCTATTGCAAATGAAATTGTTTTCTTAATTTCCTTTTCAGATTGTTGATTGCTGGTATATATAAATACAACTAATTTTTATGTGTCAGTCTTGTACTTTTGCAAATTTGCTGAATTCTTGTATTAGCTCGTCTATGTGTGTGTGAATGTTCATTCTTTGGGGTTTTTTTTTTTTTTTTTTTTTTAAACAAATGGGGTTTCACTCTGTCACCCAGGCTGCGGTGCAGTGGTGCAGTCATAGTTCACTACAGACTTGAACTCCTAGGCTTAAAGGATCCTCCCACTTCAGTCTCCTGAGTAGCTGGGACTCCAGGTGTGTACCACCATGCCTGGCTAATTTTCAAATTTTTTGTAAAGATAGGGACTCAATATATTGCTTATGCTGGTCACAAATTCCTGGCCTCAAGTGGTCTCCCTTGCCTCTGACTCCCCAAGTGCTGAGATTCAGGTGTGTGCCACCACACTTAACCATTCTTTGGGATTTTTATATATTGAATCAAGTCATATGTGAATAGATAGTTCTTTCTGGTTTGAATGCCTTTATTTTTCTTGTCTAACTGTTTTGGCTAGAACTTGAATTATGATTAGCACTGATTATCCTTGTCATATTCTTGATTTTAAGGAGAAAGCTTTTGGTCTTTCACCATTGAGTATATGTTAGCTGTGAGTTTTTCATAAATGTTCTTTATCACGTTGAGGAAGTTCTCTGCTAGTCCTATCCTAGTTTGTTGGTTTTTTTTTTTTAATGGAAAGGTATTAGATTTTGTCAAATGCTATTCTGCATCAAGTTAGATAATCATGAGACTGCTTCGTTCTATTAGTGTGATATATTATACTGATTAATTTTCTTACGTTGAATCATCCTTGCATTTCATAGATAAATGGCGTATAATCCTTTTACTATGTGATTGGGTTTGGCTTGCCAATATTTTGTTGAGAGTTTTTACATCTACATTAATAACAGTGTTGGTCTATAGTTTTCTTGTGATATCTTCAGTGTCAGGGCAATACTGGCCTCATAGAATGATTTAGAAAGTGTTTCTTCCACTTCTACTTTTTGGAAGAGTAGTATTTGTGTTAATTCTCCTTTAAATGTTTGGTAGAACTCATCAGTGAAGCCATCCAGTCCTAGACTTTTCTTTGGAGATTAAATAATTTAAATGTATTTAGTTTTCTTTTGTAGTATACTGTTTTGATTCCTTTCTCATTTCCTTTTGTGTATATATTTAGATATTTTTTCAGTGGTTAGCTTGAGGATCACAACTAACATCATAAACCTCCAACAGCTTACCCTGAATTGATACCAACTTAGCTTTAATATTATAGCATACAAATCTCTGATCCTATACAGCGTCACTCTTCCTTCCCATTTTATGTTTTCGTTGTCTCAGATTTTATCTTTATACATTGTGTACCCATTAACATAGTTTTATAATCATTATTTTACATGCATTTGTCTTTTAAATCATGTAGGAAATAAAAGGAGTTATAAACCAAAAATACATTAATATTGGTTTTAATATTTAGATGTGTGATGGACTTTACCAGAGATTTGATTTGGTTTTATGGCTTCAAGTTATTGTCTAGTGTTCTTTTATTTCCTCTAAGGATTCTCTTTAGCATTTCTTATAGGGAAGGTGTACTACTATCAAACTCCTCCAGCTTTTATTTACCTGGCAGTGTCTTAATTTCTCTTTCATTTCTGTAGTATAATTTTGCTGGATATATAATTCTTGGTTGGCAGTCTTAAGTTTTTTGGGGGGTTTTGCTTTTGTTTCTTTTAGCACTTTAAATGTGTCATTCCACTGCTTTCTGCCCTCCATGGTTTTTGCTGAAAAATCAGCTCATAATCTTATTGAGGATCCCATGGTCATAAGTCACTCTCCCTTGCTACTTTCAAGATTCTCTCTTTGTCTTTGCCTTTTAGCAGTTTGAATATAATGTTTCTCATTGTGGATCTATTTACATTTATCCTTAGAGTTTGTTGAACTTTTTGGATGTGTAGATTCATGTCTTTTACTAAGTTTGGGAAATTTGTGGCCATTATTTTCTTAAATATTCTTTTTGCTCTTTTCTCTCCTCTTTATCTGGGACTCCCATTGTGTATATTTTGGTCAACTTGATGGTGTCCCACGGGTCTCGTAGACTCTGCCCATTTCTGCTCCTCAGACTGTATAGTTTCACTTCCTATTTTCAAGTTGATTGCCTTTTTCTTCCTTGTGTTCACCTATGCTGTTGAAATCCATTAGTGAATCTTCACTGTGTTTTTCAGCACCTGAATTTGCTACTTGGTTCCTTTTTAAAGTTTCTGTCTCTGTTGATATTCTCTACTTGAATGGAATATTCTCTGTACTCTAACATTTGGCGACCATTGTTCTCAGCATTTAGTCTACCAGTTTTTGGCATAGGTACTGTAGTTATCCCCATTTAACCATGAGTTGATTGTTTTTAGTAAATATCTTAGTACTGAAGAACTGATTAAGAGCTCTGCTTATGACAGTGGAGCTTTTCAGCAACTGGGTTTTTTCTTCAATGTGATCGGGCAAAAATCAGTCATAATGGAAGACCCTGAAGTGCTTGATATATCAGAGACATCTTTTTTTTTTTTGGAGGTGAGTCTGTCGCCCAGGGTGGAGTGCAGTGGCGTGATCTCGGCTCATTGCAACCTCCGCCTCCCGGGTTGAAGCGATTCTCTGACCTCAGCCTCCCGAGTAGCTGGGACTACAGGTGCATGCCACCATGCCCAGCTAGTTTTTATATTTTTAGTAGACACCGTGTTTCACCATATTGGTCAGGCTGGTCTTGAACTCCTGACCTCAGGTGATCCACCCACCTCAGCCTCCCAAAGTGCTGGGAGTGAGCCAGCGTGAGCCATTGCACCCGGCAGAGACATCTTTTTTTTTGTCCGGTCTGCACTGATGGTGCCTGATTGTCACTTTTCTTTCTCAAGATGTGGTTGGTTATGGTGATTTTAATTAATATTCACATTTCTAGAACCACTTTTCATTCTCACCAAACTTAGCTTCTCTGAGTTTAGAAATGTTCCATTTGTAATATGGAGCAGATTGGATCCTTTCTTGTCCTTATACTTTCCTTATGAACGTTGCTATAATAATCATGTTTGTACACAATTCCCATAGAATAGGTTCCTAAAATGAAATGTGAATCATAATATATGTGTAATTTTCATGTGAATAGCGTTTGAGACAAAGATATGATTTCCTGCTGGCTGGGATAATCTTGAAGGTCTTTACTAAAATGATAGATACAATTTAAGTAGATCTTAAAGGATAGAGAGGCTTTCTGTAATTAGGGAGGTGTTACAGGAATAGTTAAAAGAGAGAGAGAGAAGTAGTATAAAGTTCATGGTAGGATACCCTTTTGTTTAAAAATAGGATGTTTATAAGAAGGACTAATGACAAAGTTTCCAGTATTTTAATATAAAATTCTAAAAATTATATAGAAAAGGCAAAAGCACCATACAGTGAGCACACACTCAGCACCAAGATTCTATTGTTACTTTTTGCATCACTTGCATTACCATATTATTAATACATCCATTTATTCATCATCCTTCTATCTTATTCATTCCATAGTAAAATAAATAGTAGATATCATTATGCTTCACCTATAAACCCTTCAGTATGCATTTCATTAGAGTTCTAATATTTGTGTACTTTTTCTTTTTGTTGTTGTTGTTGTTGTTTTTTTTTTTGGAGACAGTCTCTCTCTGTCACCCAGGCTGGAGTGCGGTGGTGCGATCTCAGCTCACTGCAAGCTCCGCCGCCTCCCGGGTTAATGCCATTCTCCTGCCTCAGCCTCCCTAGAAGCTGGGACTACAGGCACCTGCCATCACGCCCGGCTAATTTTTTTGTATTTTCAGTAGAGACGGGGTTTCACTGTGTTCGCCAGGATGGTCTCGATCTCCTGACCTCGTGATCCGCCTGCCTCGGCCTCCCAAAGTGCTGGGATTACAGGCGTGAGACACCGGGTCCGGCCTGTGTACTTTTTCTTTTACCTCCAAGCAGCATCAGGATATAATAAATTATTATCGTATGATTGAGTGAGTTTTGACAAGGCATTCATTTGTGTAACCAAAACTCTTAAGATAGAGAACATTTCCATCATATCAGAAAATGCCCTTATGCCACTTTCCAGGCAGCCTTTTCCTTACCCTCCATCCAGCATTACTGTTTTGATATATTTTTTAAACCACAAAACCCACTTTTGCTATTAGTTTTCTTCAATTAACCCACCCAAATGAAGTACAATTTTTAGTTCTACTATTTGATTTTTAGTTAGATCTGGATCTCTGCATGTTTTTCATTTTAAGTAGTTGCCCTGAAGATTACATTTACGTTGTTACTTTTCACTATTTAGGACTAATACTGTACAATTTCATGTAAAATATAAGACCTTTGCACAAATGAAGTTTTCATTTAACCCCTCTACCACTTGTTTTGTATGTTGTAATTTTCATATCTTACATAAGTACATAGAAAATGGTAAGTCATTATTAAATGGGAGTAATTATAGTACCTATTCAACAAAATTGGAATACTAAATGCAGGAAACAGTGACAGCCAAATGTTAAGAGTATAGAAAATTTTAGCTCAACAAATAGAGAATATCAGTAAAGACATAGAAATTATAAAAATGAAACATTCAGGAACTGAAAAACAATAACTATATAATATAATATGTAAGCATATCATATATATCACAGTATTATAGATTTTCCTTTAATCGTGTGTGTATTTTAAAGATACTGAAAGGAAAATGTAGTCTTTTATATTTAACATTTTTAGTGCTCTTTTTTTCCCCTGAATATTGCCAGATAAAGTAGGCATTAGCACTCAATCCTCAGATGTATCTTTTCTGCAGTGGGTAGCATCAGAGGTCTCTGTTCAGTTCTTTTAGCATACTTGGGCTGCTTGGAATCTTTCCTACATGTACGTATTTCAGAGGTCAACTAGAGATTTGGGCAGAGTGAATACACAGAATTTAGGACTCTCCTTTGGTGCCTGCTTTCTGAGATTTCCTCCTTTCCTTTCTAGATCTGTGCTGTCCAATAGAACTTTCTGCCATTATGGAAATGTTGTATAGCGTATACCATCCAGAATGGTAGCTATTTGCTTCATGTGGCTGTTGAGCACATGAAATGTGGCTAGTGCAGTTGAGAAATGGAATTTTTTATTTTAATCTACATTTGAGTAGTACAACTTTATTGAACAGACCATCCTTGCAGAAAGGTCTGTTAGCACTGTTCTTGATGCTGTGGTCATTGCAAACTCAGTCCCCATTTCTGTCTGGGGTTTAGCAGACCCGCAGAATCAGAACAGGGCCTTTTCTTAGGTACAAATGTATTATGAAGAAGGAAACTCAAGCAGTACTTTCCCTTTGTCCCTGCCAACTATGACTGATTTTGATTGCTCTCCAGAGCCTTCAAGTAATCGTTGTTTTGTGTACTTTTGACTAGAGTTTATAAATACATCTGTGTCTGATAGAACTACTGCACTATTTAAGAGAAGCAGAACTCCACCTGTTAATCATTTAAATGGTGACCTAATTTTAAGGAATTCATATTTGGTGCTTTGTTATAATTCTCTTACCAATCACTAATTAAATATTTTTGGTTCTGAAATATTTAGCTGATATAGCCAGCTTCATCTCCCATTTCTTTAAGAAAAAACTAGTTACTTAATACTATCATTGTTTAGATGAAAAAGTATTTGGAAGACTTATTTTTCTGTGTCTCTTAATAGAATTTTTATTTTAAACTATCGTAGCCCCGCTTACTAAAAGTATTACTAACCTTTAATGTTACTGAATCTTAGTATTCTAAATTTGATATTCCCATCTCCAGTCATGTTAGAATTTAATGGAATTCTTCAAAGCAACAAACTCATATCGTTGATAACTTGTTTGGTATACTTTGCTTTTTCTAGGTATCTGAAAAGGTTTAAAGTGATGAAGATCAAAGTTCTAAGAAGCTGGTGCCGTCAGATCCTTAAAGGACTTCAGTTTCTTCATACTCGAACTCCACCTATTATTCACCGCGATCTTAAATGTGACAACATCTTTATCACGGGCCCTACTGGCTCCGTCAAGATTGGAGACCTTGGTCTGGCAACCCTGAAGCGGGCTTCCTTTGCCAAGAGTGTGATAGGTATGTTTCAGGTGTACCTTGGAGCCTGACTGGCTTTCTGACATTCCTTTTATTTAGAATCCTGGCCCTGTCAGAGTTTTAAGTGATATAAACCTTAAGAGATTCATAGCTTGAACTCAGGAGGTGATCCGTTCTACTTACGAGATGTAGGATTCTCTACATTTGTGCTTCTTGGAATCATCTTAGAGGCTGTTGATAACATTACATTACAAGGAATAAAGTGAACTTTGTTGATAAAACCTAATGTAACAGTCTTTTGTTGTTGTTGTTGTTGAGATAGAGTCTCTCTGTGTCACCCAGGCTGGAGTACAGTGGTGCGATCTCAGTTCATTGCAACCTCCACCCACCGGGTTCAAGCGATTCTTGTGCCTCAGCCTCCCGAGTAGCTGGGATTACAGGCATGCATCACCATGCCTGGCTAATTTTTGTATTTTTAGTAGAAATGGGGTTTCACCATGTTGGCCAGGCTGGTCTTGAACTCCTGGCCTCAAGTGATCCACCTGCCTCAGCCTCAAGTGCTGGGATTACAGGCGTGAGCCACCTTGCCCAGCCAGCCATCTTTTCGTTACACACTGTTGATACTTAATATTATGCACTATTTATGTAATACATACAGTATGTCACTTAATGAAAGAAATGGAATTTATATTTAGTTTTACTTCCTAAAATTAAAAGATAAAAATTAAATTTTTAGACATATAAAATGTCTGTTGGGTATATATGTATATTCAAGAATATTGGCCAAGCACAGTAGCTCATACCTGTAATCCCAGCACTTTAGGAGGCTGAGGTGGGAGGATCACTTGAGGTCAGGAGTTTGAGACCAGTCTGGCCAACATGGAAAAACTCTATCTCTATTAAAAATACAAAAAAAAAAAAAAAAAAAATTAGCCGGGTGTGGTGGCGGGTGCCTGTAGGCCCAGCTACTTGGGAGGCTGAGGCAGGAGAATCGCTTGAATCCGGGAAGTGGAGGTTGCACTGAGCTGAGATTGCACCACTACACTCCAGCCTGGGCAACAGAGCAAGACTCCGTCTCCAAAAAAAAAAAAAAAAAAAAAAAAGGAGTATCTAGCCTCCTAACATTTTGTGAAAATAAATATGACAATTCATTCTGAAAAGTTGGTTTTATCAACTTTTTTCTTAGTCTGACTCTTCAGAAGTTATGATCTATCTAAAAGAGTATTTCTCAACCTCAGTACTACTGAGATTTGGGGTTGGACAATTCTTTCTTATAAGGGGTTGTCTTGTACATTGTAAGACTCGAGCAGCATTCCCAGCCTCTACCCACTAGATACCAGTAGCACGCTCCCTGTCTGTCTTCTAGTTGTTATGACCAAAAGTGTGTCCAGACATTACTATATATGGCTCCTAGAAGACAAAATTGCCCCCTGTTGAGAATCACTTATCTAAAGAACAAGGCTGTCCCTTTCAGACTTTATATGTTAGAAACTCAAAGCTGGAAAAATAATTTAATGCCTATTTTGATAAACTTTCACTCTATGAAGAGGGTATCACAATTTAAAAACTTGAAGTCTTCATAAACACTCTATTTACTCCCTCCAAAAGGTGACAATAACAAAAGAAACCCATTAATTTTTAAGTGAACTTGGATCCTAAGTATTACTAGGAAAAGCACAGAACACCAGTTATTTGTACATCTTTCAAAAACAGTGTTCTCCTTGGAATATTATGTAACTTAGGTTAGGAACACTTTCACCTTTTCTTATAATACATTCACAAGACGAATGGGAACAGTGTTATTTGAAGCTGAATTTCTTTTTTTGCCTTCTTCACAGGAAACATTTCTTTGATTGTCTTTGGCATCCTGAAATCCCTGACCCAATAGAGTTTTTATTTTCTTTGTTCATTAAATCATAGTGTGCATGTCTGTTTCTTGGAATGCCTTATAATTTGAGGTATGCAGACCTAATTTTCTGGAAGCATTATAAAACCTAGTCTTGTGAGATCACACACTGCTCATAAATCAGTCTGTATTTGGGTTCTATATTTGTGTGTGTATTTGTCTTTTTGCCTGTAGGATGTCCCTCACTGTATTTCTTGTGTCTGTAGTAGGCTTATTTGTGCACTACAGGTGCGATGGTAAGTATGTGAAGAAAAGGGCTCTGGTGAGTGGCCTTTGGAGACAATTACGCTTTATTTCATTTTTTAAAAAATGTATTGAATATCGGATTTTTCACTGCAAGGCCTTCTTAAAAAGTGAAACTAATCAGATTGAGTGTTAATGCCAAGAATGTAGCTGTAAATATTAACCTACAACTACCATACATTAGTGGACACACAAGTATTTTGATCTTTTTAAACCCATCATCTTATCTTACAGATGTGCCATTATATCTGTTTTGTTCCTTGCATAGTGTCTTTCCTTTTCCTTCTATTTTTCAATGTGAATTATATTAGTTTATCTCTTAGCCAAGGCTTTATTTTGACATATTGTTTAGAGAAATTCATTTTACACAGTAAATCAATAAATAGATCCTTGACCTTATTCCAGTTTCATATAAAGGCCTTGCAGTGGAAGATCTTTTACGAGATATTTGGTGGAACAGACTGACTGAGAAGATTTCCTTCCTCTTTTTCCCCCCTTTCCTTTTTTCTCCCCATTCCAATTTCTTCTCTCTCACAGGTCAACCCCTCTGCTTCTCTCCCCGGTGAGTAACGTCTGAAGCTTCTGCTCGCATTGAGTCTGAATCGTTCTTTTAATTTAAGGTACCCCAGAGTTCATGGCCCCTGAGATGTATGAGGAGAAATATGATGAATCCGTTGACGTTTATGCTTTTGGGATGTGCATGCTTGAGATGGCTACATCTGAATATCCTTACTCGGAGTGCCAGAATGCTGCGCAGATCTACCGTCGCGTGACCAGTGTAAGTCTTCCCCTAACTGATTGTTGAACTTGGGTTATATCTAACAAAGAATCCCAAGGTGGATGACATCAAACCATGTAAAAGAGGACAATAGTGGAAGGCATACTGAGTGAACTGTTGGAGTGGGGTTGGTGGTGTTGAGGTATGTGTAAGGCTATTGCTCATGATACAGTGAAAGATAAAGATCAAAGAACCACTAGTTTATCCTGTACCCACCTTGCATTCATTTAAATCTTTATGATGTTTAGAAACACACCCTCATTGCCTACTTTTTAACCCCCTATTAATTCAGCTAAACTCCCATTTTCTCCTACCACATAGGTCAGAGTTAAAAGTAATGTTTTTAATTCAAGATGCTTTGTCAAATTAATTTGTTCACTGACTTTTCTCTGAATGACTTGATATGATTTATTAAATCTTATATATTAGTACCTACAATATTTAAGGCATAAATAAATACCTTTTTGTAGTTTAAATTACCCATGGTAGTTCATGTCTGCTGACAGATATTTTCTACAGCTGTCTAATTGAAACCTGAAAGGTAGTTGTTATGATTCACTTCACTTTATCACTACATACTTCATTATGCTACTCTAAAATACATTTTCTTACATAACCATATTATGCCTGAAAAAATTAACAATCATTTCTGGATCATCCAACACCCTGAACCTGTTCAGATATTCTCTCCATTGTTTCAAAAATGTCCGTTGACAGTGTTCAAAATAGGCTCTATCAAGGTCTACAAAATGTATTTTATTGTTGTAGTTCTTAATCTAGAACTATTGCTTTTACTTTCATTTTCTGCATGCCAGAGATTTATTGAAAAACTTGGATTATTTTGAGGAATGTTCCACATTCTGAATTTTCCTTGTAGTGTCATTTAACTGGTTTATTCTTCTACATTTCTGTAAAGAGAAGTTTACCTTAAAATAGTTGGGGTAGGTTAACAATGTAAAAATAATTTTGTCTTTTTTACTCGCATTCACCCTAGAGTGTACGTTGTCGTTTTCCAGAGGCTATATGATACTGCACATATGATACTGCAGCAGAGTACATGCAGAAGCAGATATAAGAATTCATTTGTAAGGCCGGGCGCGGTGGCTCATGCCTGTAATCTCAGCACTTCCGGAGGCCGAGGCGGGTGGATCACTTGAGGTCAGGAGTATGAGACTAGACTGGCCAACGTGGTAAAACCCCATCTCTACTAAAAATTCAAAAATTAGCCAGGTGTTGGTGGTGCGCCCATGTAATCCCAGCTACTCTAGAGGCTGAGGCCCGAGAATCTCTGGAACCCAGGAGGTGGAGTTTGCAGTGAGCCAGGATTGTGCCACTGCACTCCAGCCTGGGTGACAGAGTAAGACTGTGTCTCAAAAAAAAAAAGAAAAAAATTCATTTGTCTTCCATTAAACCATATTTTTAAAAAGATTACAAAAATGTAAAACAATACCAATCTTATCACTAAATTTGTCTTGTTTTGGAAAATACTGAATTTTTTATTTTAAATATTATATATTTGTAACATAATGAGTTATAATTTTTAATGAATTAATAAATATTTTTAAACTTTCTCAGGTTTACCATCTATCACGGTAAATATTAATAGATGTAACACACATAGACAAAATCCCTCTGAGGTCTCCAGTAATGTTAATTTTAAGAGTATAAAGGGGTCCTGAGACAAAAGTTTGAGAACCACTGTTCAAAAGTCTTGATAAAATTTAGGCTAAACATTTTTTGCAAGGATACTTAATATGTGGTGCTGTATATGTTATATTGCACCAAGAGGCTCAGAGTATCTCATTATCTCATTTTTAGTAATGTAATTTAATTGAATTTTGATATAGAAGATGTAATTATAAATTGCTTATTTAGATTTTGATAGCTGAATAGAATGGAAGTGTTTATTTTTTTGTTATTTATTTATTTTTTTTTTGAGACGGAGTCTCCCTCTGTCGCCCAGGCCGGAGTGCAGTGGCGTGATCTCGACTCACTGCAAACTCCGCCTCCCGGGTTCATGGCGTTCTCCTGCCTCAGCCTCCCGAGTAGCTGGGACTACAGGCGCCCGCAACCACTCCCGGCTAGTTTTTTTGTATTTTTAGTAGAGACGGGGTTTCACCGTGTTAGCCAGGATGGTCCCGGTCTCTTGACCTCATGATCCACCCGCCTCGGCCTCCCAAAGTGCTGGGATTACGGGCGTGAGCCAGAAATGTTTATTATTAAAAACTGATAGGAAACATTTTGCTTTAGGTAGACCAAATTTTACCTCTTCATAAAGGCTTGGAAGAAGTCTTTGGAGTCAAAGATTAATTATAATTATTTATTGCTGTGAATATTCTTTCAGTATCCTTGTTGTGTATTTGTATGTGATTCTGATGTTGATGGATATGGAGCTACTTTGGACAATTAGTTTAATTTCATGTGAAGTGCAAGAAATGGTGGAGGTTTCATACCCAGTCAAAATGACAGCTGTTGTTTACAGAGAAAGCAGCATAACTGTCAAGTTACTTCTGGCTTTGTAATTGGGATGGTATTTTGTCAGTTATTATTATCGGGTGTGTGTCTCCAAGTCTTTGGCCTGAGGCCTTACTGTTAAATTTATTAACCTCTTTTTTTTTTTTTTTTTTTTTTTTTGAGACGGAGTCTCGCTCTGTCGCCCAGGCTGGAGTGCGGTGACGCAATCTGGGCTCACTGCAAGCCCCGCCTCCCGGGTTCCCGCCATTCTCCTGCCTCAGCCTCCCGAGCAGCTGGGACTACAGGCGCCACCACCGCACCCGGCTAGTTTTTTTGTATTTTTAGTAGAGACGGGGTTTCACCGTGTTAGCCGGGATGGTCTCGATCTCCTGACCTCGTGATCCGCCTGCCTCAGCCTCCCAAAGTGCTGGGATTACAGGCGTATTAACCTTTTCTTAATACTCACCCAGATTCTAATACATGTTATAATTGTAATCCCTGAAACACTGACTCTCAATTTGGGCTGAATGGGGGCAGGATAAATTTTTTTTATGCCTTCAGATGATTTTGATAAGTACCCTAGTCATTATTCTACATTTATGCCCTTAGAAAGCTCATCTGCTTTGCCTCTCAGAGTTCTGTATCATCATTCCCAGTTCATGTCTCTTATTATTCCCCTTTCTTCCCCTGATGCATAGTAATTTACATTCTCTCTTTTTTTTCCCCCTTTGAGCATAGGGTAGACTGTTTATTGGGTAATGTCCTCTTTTATTTCGTTTAAAATTGTAGAAAACTTAAGAGGTATATTTGATTTCTTGTTTTTTACTCACTACTTCCAGTTTATAAGGTTCTTGCTTCAGAATACCTCTTAGATGCAAGCCTTCTTCATTCCCATTGCCACAACTCTGATTTCACATCTTCCTTACTTCACACCTTGCATTATATTCCAGAAGTAGTTTACACTGTGAATTTATTTTTTTATTTCACTTCCTTGCTCTCCTTTCTTGGTATAAGGAACTTCCGATACCAGTTTGCTTATATCAGAGCAAGTACAAATTCTTAATCTTTTGCTGTTCTTCATCTTCATCCAAGACTTTATTTTAGTTAAATCATTATCTCACACATATGCCACATCCTTTCCTGTATTCCTATCCGTTTGTAAATGTTGTATAATACTGTACCTCTTCTATAAGCTTTTCTGCTGTCCAGTCAATCCATAGACTTAACAGTCTTCCTCCATGACATTGTATCTGATTGGTTTCACTGTATAATGACCTTTGCCTTTTCTGAGCTGATTCTTCTGAATTGATATGAATTATAAAATTTTGTTTATAATTGGTTATTCTACTTATAAACTCATAAATTCAATTAATGTACTTACTGCTTATTATTTTTATTGCTTTATATTCTTTAAAATATTTTAATCTAGTACATCTGTATAATTTCATCCTTTTCCAAAGCACTATCCTAAATACAAAATAAATCTCAGTGTCAATAAATGCAACATTTTCTGAATCCCTCCTATGTCCCATGCCCAGAGCTTGATACTAAGTAAAGGTGAATAATCACATTTCCTGTCTTCAGAAAACTACCTCTAATATAGAAGATTAATATGTGAACAAAGAATTATAATTACATTATGGTGGGTATTTTAATGGACACAAGCACTAAGGAGAGTGGAGGAACAATGGTTAACCCTGCTATGGATTAGGGAAGATTTCACAAAAAGGGCGTTTTATGAACTGTCAAAAAGAAAAGGTGGAAGAATGGTGAGAGGCCACTCTAAGAAGCAGGAGTAGGATTTACATGAGTGCTGAGGTGCCAAACACCCTAGTACAGTGGAAGGAAAGGCAAATTGATCAAATAGAGGGAAGCTGTTGTCTTGTGGTTGTAAAGGAGGGACAAATCAATTGCTACTTAGTTTCTCCTGCTCCCAGATCCTGTCTCATCTCAGAGCAGAGAGTTTGGGGTCAGTAATTAAGAGGCAAACTTCTGACTCCTGATACATGTGTTTTTGCTGCTATTATATTGTTGTGTTTTAATGGTGAAAGAGATCTTATTTGTTGATAGGCTTTTGGAAGGAGCAAGAGGAAGAGAGAGAGAAGTAGAAATCATGGTGGGTGGTGGTGGATAGGATAGAGTAATATCCAGGATTCAGTGGGCTTGTGACATGGTATAATGGTAGGTCTTGATAGGGAAGGTTTTCTCCTGAGATGAGATAAGGGAAGCAAGATGGGTTTTGGAAGCAGAGTCTTGGGTTCACATCCCTGCCCTAGTTATTGCCATACTATGTTGAGCAATTCACTTAATTTCTCTATGCTTCAATTATTTGGTTCTCTGTAAAAGAGATACCATTACCCTCTTACAGATTGCTTAGCACAGTGGCTGGTACTGGTACTGATAGTAGACTCTGGTTATTTTCTGTGAAATATGAGTTGTCATCTTCTTAGGGGTGTGTGTAGAATGAAAGATGGTCTTTAAGAATGATAAAGGCTTAAAATAACATCTATGAAACTTTGAACTGATTAGAAAATAATAATTGTGAAGCAGCACCAGGCATCCAGAATCTTCCTTTTTAGTGTTGATAAACACTATTATGTAAACAATGAATATATTGTTTGTACTCGTGTCTATATGTATGCAAGTAGAAAAGGGCAAATTTTTACCTATTACATACTTATTTCTTGTGAATAACCAATAATAGACTGGGCCTGTAGACTCACGCCTATAATCCCAGCACTTTGGGAAGCTGAGGTAGGCGAATCACTTGAGCTCAGGAGTTCGAGACTAGCCTGGGTAACATGATGAAACCTTATCTCTACAAAAAATATAAAAATTAGTTGGCCGTGGTGGTGCATGCCTGTAGTCCCAGCCACTGGGAGGCTGAGGTGGAAGGATCGCCTGACCCGGGGAGGTGGAGGTTGCAGTGAGCCTAGATTGTGCCATTGCACGCCAGCCTGGACAATAGAGTGAAAGCCTGTCTTAAAAAAACCACAAAAAAAAAACCCACAATAGCTTAGATTGCTAAATTGGTCCTCAGTTTTCTATATTCTGAATTCTGTGTATCAGGGTTTGAAGAATAGAATATAAATTATTGACATAAATGAATTAGGTTTCATAGGAGGAAAGTTAATTTTACTTGGTGTCTTTTCTACTTAATAAATTTCGTCTGTGTATTTGTAAATATTTATTAATTATAAACTGTGACCAAGCACTATACTAGGTATTGGGGATATACCAAGTCAAAAAGTTGTGTGAAAAAAAAAAAAAATGTTGACAGAAGTCGATAAGTTGACTAGGCGTGATAGCTCACGCCTGTAATCCCAGCACTTTGGGAGGCCAAGACTGGGGGATCACTTGAGGTCAGGAGTTTGAGACCAGCCTGGCCAACATGGTGAAACCCCAGTCTCTACTAAAAATACAAAAATTAGCTGGGCATGATGGCATGCGCCTGTAATTGCAGCTCCTTGGGAGGCTGAGGTAGGAGAATCACCTGAACCCAGGAGACAGAAATTGCAGTGAGCTGAGATAGTGCCATTGTACTCCAGCCTGGGTGACACAGCAAGACTTAGTCTCAAAACAAAACAAAACAAAAAATTTTTTTGATAACTCTATTAGAGTGATAAGGTTTGTGTCTAGAATAGATGGGAGATAAAGGGTGAGAAGCTGAACTAGGTTTATTGTTACAGCACAGCAAACTCAATCATTTCTTTTTGCCCAAAATATATGACTAATGCAATCAGATTTTTTAATTAAAACATGTAATGAAGTAATTATGGAGGAAATATAAGCCAGTAGATTCAAAACTGAGGGGAAAAATAACAAAAGTTGTAGTGGATCAAAGTTGATTTGTAGATCAACATGCTATATGAGTGATACTGCTAAATAGTAACAGGTGTTTCTGTTCTGTGACTCCTGAGCCTTAATTTCCTCATGATTGTGATAGTCATAACTGCCAGGCCTGCTAAGGTTGTGAAGAACAAATCTGTTGAAATTACATAAGAAAGTACATTTGAAAAAGTTTAGAAATACATTTGTTGTGTTTGACATATAACTAGATTGACTCTGAAATGTCCTGTATCTCAATAGATTCTTGGTGTTTCAGAAGGGTTTGACTTAGAGTTTCTGCCACAAAAGATTGGGAGGATAGTAGCAGTAACTAGCTTTTTTAAGTGTAATGAGGCTCATATTTGCACAGAAGTTACAAAATCTGTGACTGTGATATATTCAAGGAATTTTATTTTTAAAAACGCCTCCAACTTTTCAATAAAAAAGTAAATACATGACCAGTTATTCTGTGTAGAGATAAATATCTAGATATTAAAACTTAAAAGTATGATTCTGATTACATAATCAAGTCATAGGCTTTCAGTAGTCCTTAAAGTCTGCTTTCTATCCTTCAGTGAATTTTCGAACTTTGTTAATAGAATATTTTGTGCTTATCAAATTAAACATTAGAAGACTTTTGGGGACTTGATTGATTCTCTGCATGGCATAATGTGCTAAGTCAGAGTATTAATCAGGAATAATTTTCTTTTTTGTATGTGCATACTAAAAATGTACATTTAGATTTTTTTCTAGCAGCATTACTGAATATATTATATAATTAACCCATTTAAAGTGTATAATTCACTGGTTTTATTATCTTCACAGTGTTAAAAGAAAAACTTAAGCCAAATTAAATTTAAAGGTGTTTAATTGAGCAATGAACGATTCGTGAATTGAGCAGCCCCCAGAATCACAGCAGATTCAGAGACTCCAGGGATGCCTCATGGTCTGAACGGATTTATAGACAAGAAAAAGGGATGTGACATACAGAAATCAGAAGTGAGGTACAGAAACAACTGTTTCTGTACAGCTTGCTGGTTACAGCTTGCTGTTTGCCTTATTTGAACACAGTTTGAACACTCAGCAATGTATGAGTGGTTGAAATATGGCCACTAGGGCTGGGCGCGGCGGCTCACGCCTGTGATCCCAGCACTGTGGGAGGCTGAGGCAGGCATATCACCTGAGTCCAGGAGTTTGAGACCGGCCTGGCCAACACGGCGAAACCTCGTCTCTACTAAAAATACAAAAATTAGCCGGGCGTGGTGATGGGCGCCTGTAATCCCAGCTACTTGGGAGGCTGAGGCAGGAGAATCGCTTGAACCCAGGAGGCAGAGGTTGCAGTGTGCCAAGATCACGCCATTGTACTGCTGCCTGGGTGACAGAGTGAGACCCTGTCTCAAAAAAGAAAGAAAGAAATTTGGCTGTTGGGATTGGCCAAGCCTCAGCAGTTGTTAGTTACAGGCACATACTCCTAAGTTAGGTTTTCAGTCTTGTCTACCTATTAAGTTAGGTTGCAGTTAGTCCGCAGAGACTCAAATTAGAAGTACAAAGTCCTTCTTGGGCCATATTTAGTTTGCTTTAACAATAGGTATGTGCAACCATCACCACAGTCAACTTTAGAATAATTTTATCACATGATAAAGAAATTCTGCACCCTGTAGCAATCACTTTTCTATACAAACATTCCCCCAACTCCTGTGCAACCCCTAATCTGTTTCTGTCACTATAGATTTTTCTGTTCTGGACATTTCATCTAAATAGTCATTTAATATGTGGTCTTTTGTGACTAGCCCCTTTCACTTAGTATAGTGTTCTCAAGGTTCGTCCATGTTGTAGCAAATGTTCATGCTTCGTTCCTTTTTAAGTCTGAGTAGTAATATTCCGTTGTGTGTGTGTGTGTGTATATATATATAAACACAATTGTTTAGCCATTTATCCATTGGTAGACGTTTGGACTGTTCCTACCATTGGCTGTTGTGAATAGAGCTGCTATGAATAATATTCATGTGCAAGTTTTTGTTTGAATATCTGTTTTTACTTCCTTTAGGTATATACCTGGAAGTGAAATTGCCATGCATATATGTTAATCCTATGTTTAACCATCTGAGGAACTGCCAGCCTATTTTCCAATAGCTGTACCATATTACATTCCCACCATCAGTGTGAGAAAATTCTGATCTCCCCATATTCTTGCCAACTCTTGTTGTTATTATTATTATTATTATTATTATTTATTTTTGGAGACAGAATCTCGCTCTGTCACCCAGGCTGGAGTGCAGTGGCATGATCTCGGCTCACTGCAATTTCTGCCTTCTAGGCTCAAGCGATTCTCCCGCCTCAGCCTCCTGAGTATCTGGGACCACAGACACACACCACCATGTTGGCTGATTTTTTTGTATTTTTTGTAGAGACGAGGTTTTGCCATGTTTCCCAGGCTGGTCTAGAACTCCTCAGATCAAGCAATCTACCTGCTTTGGCCTCCTAAAGTGCTGGGATTACAGGTGTGAGCCACTGTGCCAACCTGTGTCTTCTGTTCTTAAAAAGACAGCAGTCATTGGGTTAAGGACGCACACTGTTCCTGGATGACTTCATCTTAACTAATTACTTGTGCAATGATCTTGTTTCCAAAAGAATTCACATTGTAAGGTACTAGAGATTAGAACCACAACATACCTTTTTGAGGGATGCAGTTCAACCCCATAACAATTCGTGGGTTCATTCAACAAATATTCAAGTCTCTTCTATGTTGCAGACTGTTTTCTAGATCCTAGATATTGAATATTATTGTTATGTCAAACACAGTCCCTGTCTCTAAAGAACTTACCAAGGGAAGGAGAACAAACAAATAAAGCAAACAGTTACAATACAATAGAAAACACATATTTTAGGGATAGGTACTTAATGAAGGCATGTAAGAGTGGTACCTAATCAAGTTTAGACAGGTTAGGTATATGGTGTTAAAGAATTAGGGAAAGACTAAGATAGTGTTGTATTTGAAGATCCACAATTTTCTCTATCTACCAAGTTTGGAAGTAGGAAAAGGAACAAGCAAGGGATAAGGGACAAAAGGAAAACTTAGACTTTAATGTAGATCACTGAGGGGACTGTTTTAAAAGTGGGTAGGTATCATGTATGTCAACACATACAGACTTAAATTTTAGAAAGATTGTTTCTGACTGCAGAATGGAGAATGGATTTCTGAGGAAAGACTAAATGTTGAAAACCCAGTTAAAAGGGTATTGAAGTAATCTAAGGAAAATGACTAACAGTCTGAAATAAGGAATTGTAAGAGAGAAGGCCAAAGTGGGTGGATTAGAGAGATTTTGTTTGTGAATTAGATTTGAGCTAACCTCATTTTTTTTTCCCACTTAACATTTATGAAAATAAATGCTCATGTATGTATAAGATCAAACAGAATATCAAACCTGATTGTGAGGTTAAATATATAACTTTAGATTTGGAGAGTATAAAATTTATAATTTATATATGAAATGGTTTACATATTTTATTTACTAAATCATTCCATTTATTTATTTATTTATTTAATTTTGAGACAGAGTCTTACTCTGTCCTTTAGGCAGGAGTGCATGGCTCAGTCTCGTCTCACTGCAACCTCTGCCTCCCAGGTTCAAGTGATTTTCCTGCCTCAAGCCTCCTGAGTAACTGGGATTACAGGTGCCTGCCACCATGTCTGGCTTTTTTTTTTTTTTAAGTAGAGATGGAGTTTCACCATGTTGGCCATGCTGGTCTCAAACTCCTGACCTCAAGTGATCTGCCCACCTCGGCCCCCAAAGTGCTGGGATTACAGGCATGAGCCACAACGCCTGGCCCATTCTGTCATATTCTAAATGGAATAGCAAACTATGCTTCCTGGCCAAATCCAGCCTGGTGCCCATTTTTTACAGCCCATGACATACATATGGGTTTTGGTTTTGTTTTTAATTTTTTGAGAGAAAGTCTCGCTCTGTCACGCAGGCTTGAGTGCAGTGGTACAATCATAGCTCTCTGTAGCCTTGAACTTCTGGGCTCAAGTGATCCTCTTGCCTCAACTTTCTGAATCTCTAGGACTACAGACGTGTGCCACCACGTCCAGCTATTTTTTTTTTTTTGTAGAGGTGGGGTCTCACTATTTTGCCCAGACTGGTCTCAAACTCCTGGCCTCAAGTGATCCTCCTACTTTAGCCTCCCAAAATGCTGGGATTACAGTTGTGAGTACCATGCCTGGCTTGTTTTTATATTTTTTAATGTTTGGGGAAAATGTCAAAAGAAGACTATTTTATATGATACGAAAACTACATGAAATTCAAATTTCAGTGTCCATAAATAAATTTTTCTGGCATACAACCACACTCATTTGCTTCCATATTATTTATGGCTGTTTTCACACTATAATGGCTGAGTTGAGTAATTGCAACAGACTGTATGATACATAAAGCCTACAATATTTACTATTAGGCTCTTAACAGGAAAAGTTTCTCACTCCTGTGCTAAACATGTCACCAGAACTTTGTAAAACATGTTCACCGGTAGAGCTCTGTAAGAAATTACTGATCTGCGAAAGTAGTGGTGATGTTCTTCTATAAGAATGCGTTAGCCTCGGTACTTGCAATAGACATGAGAATCTTGGTGCAAGCAAGTAGCTACTTAACAGGTCAGAAAATGTATAGGCAGTCTTTTCTCTCTGTTAAGGGTAGAACTAAAACTTTAACATTTTTATTTGCCAAATGCAAACTCAAAAGCTCAGTTGAGAAGAAAATCTTCTTAAATGAAAGATGTCTTTGGTAGTAAGTTTAACAGAACCTAGAAAGACTGGTGTCACTGTTTCTGTATTCTCAGTATAGTGTTTAACCTGTTTTCAGTTGTTCAACAGCTTTTGTTTTTTATTAAACTGAGACAAAATTCATATATCATAAAATTAACCATTTTTAAGTATACAGTTCACTGGTTTTTAGTATATTCACAACGTTAATGCAGTTATCACTCCTAATTCCAGAACCTTCCCATCATCCCCAAAATGAAACCCCATACCCGTTAGTAGTCATTTCCCATTCCCCTCTCCAACCCATCCCCTAGCAACCACTAATCTGCTTTCTGTTTCTGGATTTGATTTTCCTATTCTAAGTATTTCATGTAAATGGAATTATACAATAAGTGGCATTTTGCGTCTGACTTCTTTCACTTAGCAAAATGTTTGCGAGGCACATCCATTTGGTAGCATGTATCAGTACTTTTTAATGGTTAAGTACTATTCCATTGCATATATATACTACATTTTGTTCTATTCAGCAGGTTTTATTTCCCTTTAGTTCTTTAGTTTCTTCCTCTCTTTCTCATTGTTAAACTGCTTAACTCTATAGCTGCCTCTTAATCTGGAGAGAGATTGAGAACAGTGTTTTAGTCCATTTGGGCTGCTATATCAATAATGCCATAAACTAGGTGGCATATAAAGCAACAACCATTTATTTCTCACAGTTCTGAAGGCTGGAAAGCCCAAGATCAAGTGCCATCAGATTTGGTATCTAGTGAGGTTCTGTTCCTCATACACCAGACTTTCTCATGTCATTTTCACATGGTGGAAGAGTCAAACAAGCCCCCTCAGGACTCTTACAAGGGCAGTAATCCCTTTCACGGTTCTGCCATCATGACCTGATCTGCTCTCATGACTTGATCTCTCCTCCCAGAGACCTTCACCTCTTAATACTATCTCATTGGACATTAGATTTCAACATAAAAATTTCAGGGAGACACAGACATTCAGACTATAGCATACATGAAGGAGAAAATTATAGTGTCTTAAAAGGTATTGTCCTAGAGCTTGGCTTATTACATCGTTGTTTATATTCATTGTGCACAGCACACTGTAGGCACTCATTAATATTTTGAAGAATAAATGATTCAAAGGAATATCAAATATAGTCAAAATTAGACATTATATAAATTTGGGAGAGTTGTATTTACTCTATGAAAGAGAAGTGAAATTTAAGGTGACCTTCAAAATTATCCTACTAAAATGAAGTTGAATAGCAGCAAGTAGAAACTGATGTACCTATAAAAGCAATATATTTTATCTTAATGGCAGAAAACACACTTACTTTTGCACGAACCTAATAGAATAGGAAAAACTATTTTGTGCAAATAAAGCAGAAAACAATAATAGGTAGAAAGGCTATCCTAGGACTAGAAAGGCTCTTCTGTAGGTTCTCAAATCTCGGTTGTAAGTTCTGAACAACTAGCTTAACTCTTTCCATTATGGGGCTAGGTCTGTTTTTTTTTTTTTTTTTTGGTAGGTATTTCCCCATAATTTTTACCCTATAATTACTCTCACCTTGTTCTTTCTTCCCTGAGACTTCATAGGGCAGACCAAATCGTAATTTCACTTGGTAGTCCCTCAAATGTTTCAAGACAGTTTTTCTAATGTTAGGAGTCCTTTTTTATCAAGACCCATCATTGTCAATTTGTAAAACTAAAACTTGTTCCTTTGAATTTCTTGAGGGAAGGGGCTTATATTCGTTATTAGAAGAGGGAGATGCTCAACAACTGTTTTCTGATCTTCAGGAGGTTACATAAGAAAGAAGAGAAACTGTAATTGAACATAATGAACTTGGCGACATTGTATAATATTGAGGGGCCTTGGTGGTAAAGGTTTGAGGTTCTGTCACCTGAGAATTTTTGAGACGGGATCAAGACAGCTAACAGAGACTCAAGTGATTTTTTTTTTTTTTTTTTTTTTTGGAGACGGGGTCCATCTCTGTCGCCCAGGTGGGAGTGCAGTGGCATGATCTCAGCTCACTACAACCTGTGCCTCCTGGATTCAAGCAATTCTCCTGCCTCAGCCTCCCGAGTAGCTGGGATTACAGGTGCCCGCCACCATGCCCGGCTAATTTTTGTATTTTTAGTTAAAACGAGGGTTTTACCGTGTTAGCTAGCCTGTTCTGGAACTCCTGAGCTCAAGTGATCCACCCGCCTCGGCCTCCCAAAGTGCTGGGATTACAGGCATGAGCTACCACGCCCGGCCCAGGCTTGAGTGATTAGTTCAGCATGGTATTAAAAGTTATTGAGGACCCCAAAGAGCTTTTGTTTACTTGTGTTCTATCTACTTTACTGTATTATAAATTAAAATAGAATTTTAAAAAGCACTTAAAAATGATAACATAAGCCCTGTATATGTTGGCATCAAAAGCATTTTTATGACAAATAACTATTTTCCAAAACAAATTTTAAAAACTTATTGAGAAGAGGGGCATTTCCACATTTTTGCAAATCTAATGTCTAGTCTAAAAGAAGATTGCTAAATTCTCATATCTGCTTTTCTATTCAGTCTGTTACAATATGTTGTTTGGGTTGAAGTATATGAAGAAAATCTGGCCTCATGCAGATATGTAGTTGTGAAAGGAAATACTTTATAGGCCACAAGACAGGATATTGAGGACCCTGAAGGGTCTTTATACCACACCTTTGAGAACCACAGTTTTAGCAAACCATGCAAAAGTACAGTCCTCAGAACAACAGAATCAGCATCTCAGGGTGTTTGTATTAAATGTAAAATTTTGGCCCCTTTCCAAGCCTGTTAAATTAAAATCTGCATTTTACATAGTACAAGGGCGATTCATATGTACATTAAAGTTTGAGAAGTATGAGCTGGGTCATTAATCCCTTAAGGTCTTTTTTAGTTCCATGTACCTTTATTTGGTTAATTAAATAAAAAGTAGGCTATATAATATAATAGCAAAATGTTATTTAAATAAACTGTTGTTCAGTCATTCATGTAAACTTTTAAGTCACATTATAAGTAACCAATTGGACTTAAAAATTGTATTATTATAGCATTTCTATGCAATTTTACATTTTTTCTGCCTTTTTGGTTATTGCTTTTTAAAATTTTTCTTTATTTTCTTTATTTTTTTTTGAGACGGGGTCTCACTCTGTCACCCAGGCTGAAGTGCAGTGGCGCGATCTTGGCTCCCTGCAACCTACGCCTCCTGGGTTCAAGTGAGTCTCCTGCTTCAGCCTCCCAAGTAACTGGGAGGGACAACAGGCATGTGCCACCACAGCCGCCTAACATATATTTTCTGGTAGAGACGGGGGTTTCACCATGTTGACCAGGCTGGTCTTGAATTCCTGACCTCAAATGATCCGCCAGCCCTGGCCTCCCAAAGTTCTGGAATTACAGGCGTGAATGACCACGCCAGGCCTGGTTGTTGCTTTTTAAAAAGGAAAACCAGTAAATCAAGCTGTAGAAAATGTGGAGTAAAAACAATTGGAACTGTGCTAGAATCCTTAGTTTCTAAGGATGCTGCAGGTGGCATACATTTGTGCTTTATTTTTCCTCTAAGCTGTGAAAATTTAGTTGTGTATGCTCTATAGTCCTCAATTCTGCACCGTCCATTACTGTACTTCTTGCCTAGGAAATACTGTCTAGATTTTACCAATCTCCATTCCCATCTTCTGGCTTCTAGCAAAGAATAAAAAGGGCTGTGATCTTTGTTACTTTTCTAAAAGTTTTCTTATGTTTTGGGTGCTGAGATAAATGTGGGGGGTTTAAATAAGTTCTTAGATAATATAATTTATATAATTATATAAGCAATCATGATGATTCTGTGTTGAAATAGGCCTTGAAATATTGTACCTTCTCTTAAGTCAGCTTGGGATTTAAAATTTGAATTAGTAAATTTAACTAATTTTAAAATTATGTTAGTGTCAGTCTGCTTAACTGTTGCATACTTATTAAAGAAATGTGCATGGTTATCCATTGGAAGAGGTCCTAGGGCTTCCTGATACAAACACAGCCACAGACCCCAGCCACTCTAGATTTCTGGTTTTCATCCCAGGTCTATTGTGTATACCCTGGCTATGTAGTAACCAGTAAACCACTCTCCCCTTTCTGTAGATGTAGTACTAACTTAGAGAAAGGATACAAAGAAGAGTTTGTATTGAACAGCTCAGGATTGCCTTTTTAGGTGGAAGAAACAGGCTTTGGAGTTGGATCTGCTTCCTTTCAAATCCCGGTAATGTCATTGCCCAGCTGTGAGACCTTGAGCAAATTATTTACTTTTCTGAGCCTAAAGTATTTGTGAAGATTGAATGAGAAAGGCAAAGTGCCTGGCATGTGGTTATCAATCAGTGCCTAATAGGTATCACCATTATCATCAACATCATTATTATTATTAATACATATTTAGCAGTGAAATAAGGTGTCTCTTTTTGTGTTATTTTAACCAGTGACATTCAGCAAATTGCATTAATTTAAATGTGTTTCATAAGTGTCACATAAAATCAAGCTTTAAGCAGGAGAATGAGCTAACATTTATTTGTAATCTTGTCAATCACCTCACCTTGCAAAGTACTTTACATATACTGTTTTAATCTTTTATATCATGGTAAGTAGATAATGTCTTCATTTCACAGGTAAGAAAACAGACTCAGAGTTTAAGCATTTTGCCTAGGGACATGCAGGAGAAATAATAGTAGTCAGAAATCAAGATTCTCTTAACATGATACTAATACAAACATTAACATTATTTTCCTTTACCTCTTTTTTGTTTTGTTTTTAATCTGTTTTCTGGACCGCAAGGAAAACTGAGGGTAAAAAGTTTAGGAGATGTGAGTAGCAAAAGTCTGGTACTGCAGTTTTGAGCTCTGAGCAAAGATTCATTCTCCCTGTTTAACAGAGAAAAACTTCTTAATTGTATGCTATACTTGTAATCTTGACCCAGTTATCATGAAAATCTATGCCACTGATAATGAGAAGATCCAAGTAAAAGTAGGAATATATTTAGCACAACTTCGGTGTGCTTTTAAAATAATAATAACTGCAGCAAGCAATGACATCAACTTTTTATATGAAGGATAGTGCATTTGAACTGGAGCAGTACACAAGCTTTCATGCATTCAGAGAGTAACGAGCCTTAGGGAATCATGAGTAAGTTAATTTCTTTGATAGAGCTAGCTTGATTTGGTAGGGAGTTCGAAGAGGCTTGTTTTCCAATGGGATCATAAGGTATGTTCAAATTCCTGTAAACTAATGGTTCATACCTGTAAGAATCTGGCTGAATCCAGCCCTATAACAACCAAGTTAGAAATAATGGGGATTTTTAATTACTTTGTTTGTGTAATTTGACTTTGTCACTGATTCCATTAGCTTTTGGATTGCAAGGTTTGAACATTTGTCTGGGAAAAACAGAATTAAAGCCATTAGGGTAAAATTCCTTTTAGTTTTTATATAACAGATTGCAATTCACCCTACTTTTTTACTCAAACAAGTGAGGCTGATTCCTGATTAGATGGTGTTTGAAAAGTTGAAGGAAACTTTGTATTTATTTCTTTAGCAGCTAGAATTTGTTGTGCTATCAGTGAAAATCTATTGGAATTAGCTGAACTAGTTCCTTAATAAGTTTTGTTTCTATGTCCATCCAGCAAATTTAGGTTATAAATGTAAAAGAAAAGTTCAAGTATTGAGGGGCTGTATCTTAGGAACATTTTGCATGATTTTCAGAACCTTTTCATTATTCTGCTGTGATTTGATTAAGATTAAAGGTGGTAGCAATTCCCCGTGTTTAGGTACTAAATAATAATTATTAATTAAATCATTATTTCAGAATTCCTCAAAAAAGCTGACCTTACTTACCTACCCAGAATTTGATCTGTAATTCACAAGGCAGTAGACTACAGAATAAAAACTGAAAGGATGTAGAAAGATTGTTTTCCATATTTAAATACAGCAGTACTGAGTTTTCTGATATAGTGTAGATAACCTAAATGCTAAAAGATTCATATTAATACTTTGTAATTGCTACTTTCTCTAATGGATTATATGTATATATGATTTGAGGTATACCTTGAAAGAAGCATAAGACTCAGTTGACTGAAAAAAGGGGGCAGAATAGGAAAAGTATTCTTGTTGGTAGAAGTGTTCACTAAAGTATTCAGTGAACAAGTAACCAGTTTGAACTTACTTTGGGAAGATTGGGTAAAGATGTGGGTGGAAGTTTGATTATGATTTTCATACCACCTTTAAAAGCACAATAACATGGACTAGAAATAACATTAAATTAGATACTGAAAAATCTGAATTCTAGTTTTTGTTTTACCATTGATTAGGCCCATACTTCACTGGAATATAGATTACATTTGTCTTATAGGTGCTGAAGGTGGTGCAGTGTATCTAGCAGATTGCCTGATAGCTGTTAGACTAGATGGGACACTCCATAGTCAACCAGTTGAATTAATGGATTAATTCTTTTTTGTTGTTGTTGTTGTTTGAGATGGAGTCTTGCTCTGTTCCCAGGCTGGAGTGCAGTGGTGTGATCTTGGCTCACTGCAGCCTCCGCCTCCCAGGTTCAAATGATACTCCTGACTCAGCCTCTTGAGTAGGTAGGAATACAGGCATGTGCCAACATGCCCAGCTAATTTTTATATTTTTAGTAGAGACGGGGTTTCACCACGTTGGCTGGGACGGTCTTGACCTCCTCGTGATTCGCCAGCTTCTGCCCCCCAAAGTTTGGTATTGCAGGAGTGAGCCACCGCGCCTAGCTGGCTAATGGGTTAATTCTAACTTTGACGTAGAATTAATCTCTGGACCACATTTCTGCATTCTGAACAAGGAAGGACTGTTATTCTGGTTCCTTCTAGATCTGTGATCCTGTGACCATTTAGTAGCTGTGGAGAGCTATTAACCATTTTTGAGCAGTGTGATTATATTAAATGATATCAGATGATTGGAAATGGTTAAATGTCAGATGCTTAAATGGATATCAGATGGTTGGAGCTAGCCACAATGTAAAACACAAATTGGAGATGAAGAGAATGGAAATACGAGGCCCATCTTAAATTGGTCTAGGCTTAAAGAGATGAGGTATTAGAAATTAGAACTTTGATGGTTACTTTTGTAATACAAAAACAATGACTTGAGAGGCAGCAAAGAAGCCAGTAAAAACCTTTTTTTTTTTTTTTTTCTGCTTGGTCAGAGATCTTTGGCTATTGGAGAAGAGTAAGAGTACTAGTCACAAAACCATTTCCCAGTTGTTTTTAACTTTATCTTTGTTTTAAGAGCCCATAGAGAATAATAGTAGTACTTAAATATTGTCGGGGAAGAAGCATCCAGCGATGACTAAGGTTTTTCTCTGGACTATGGAAATAATGACACGATTGAAAAAAATGGGGGAAATCCAGAGAAAGGCACTGAGTTTGAGAGAAAGAGGAATTACTTTAGATATGTAAACTGTTATCTATTTGTGAATGGTATTTTTGTTGTATATATTGAAAACTCTTATTTTGATTTATAGAAAAGGTTGCTCTTTATAGAATCTAGATATTTAGATATTTGGCCAGGTGCGGTGGCTCAAGCCTGTAATCCCAGCACTTTGGGAGGCTGAGACGGGCGGATCACGAGGTCAGGAGATCGAGACCATCCTGGCTAACACGGTGAAACCCCGTCTCTACTGAAAAATACAAAAACTAGCTGGGCGAGGTGGCGGGCGCCTGTAGTCCCAGCTACTCGAGAGGCTGAGGCAGGAGAATGGCGTAAACCCGGGAGGTGGAGCTTACAGTGAGCTGAGATCGCGCCACTGCACTCCAGCCTGTTCGACAGAGCCAGACTCTGTCTCAAAAAAAAAAAAAAAAAAAAAGAATCTAGATATTTGTGCCTACATCATACCTTTGTCTCCTCAAGCCCCCAAAAGTCCCCTCAGCTTGGTTTATTTGTTGCCTAATAGAGTTTTAAAACTACCCACATCTTTATATCTGATGGACCTTTGAAGCAGGACACATGGCACTTGTTTTCTAGCTCTTTCATTTAGCCAAGCATGGTCCTACGCAGGCTTGTTCATACACTTAAGTTAGAGGTAGGCTGCACTTTTGCAGCGCACATTGCTGCATTTCTGAGCAATACCTGACATCCTAGACTCCTTAGTAGTAATAAATTGTATTGAGCCAGAGATTAGTGGTAGTTGCTTTGAGATAGCCTGTTAGAATTGGTAGCATTTCTAACCTTTAGATCTATTACTTCCAAACAGTTTCCAAGCCATTGTCTTATGCTTCTGTTGGTAATTGAAGCCTTAGCATCCACTGTCTTCATCAGGATTCAAGCCTACAAAATTACAAGGGAGAGAGGACTTTAATCCGTTACCCATTATAACAAAGCAATGAGCAATGCTGTTTCTACAATCTTTGTTAATGCCCTGAAGAAAAACTTTCCCTTAATCACTAAAATTAAAGTAGTTTTTATTTGGGTCTATGAGATCTTCCTAGCAAGTGGAATGTCTTAATTTTGAGACTTATAGGAGGGAGAAGAAGCAAAAAATTCATACCACTTGTGTACATAAATACTGTTGATTTTTTAAAAATATACTGTGAAAGAGTAGTAAAGCAGTCTGCCTTAATATCACTGCCTTTTAAATCAGGTGAACAGAGGAACTATTATCTCCACTTTAAAAACAAATGTAAGGGATATAGTCCAGGTCATGCAAACATAGTATACGATGGATTGAACTGACAACCCAGCCCCAGTATTGTGATTCCCTGTCCAGTGTTTGTTTGGCTACATGTTCTGAGTTTATAGTTTGTTCATTGAAAATCCCCTTTTTCTTTTAAAGTACGCTTTCAAAGTGATTGGGGAAAGGGAGTGTTTTCGGTAAATGGGTTTCTAGTGTACATACAGTTAAGCATCTAAGAAAGGTTTTGATAGGTCAAGGAGACAGAACCTGTGGACAAAGTAGGTGGAGCATTGAGCAAGTAAAAATCTCATTTTGCTTGTCCAGGAATCTATTACTGTTGGCAGAGAAGCAGGAGGAATATTAACAGAATAGTTTTCCTGCTGTTGGGCATGTAGTTTTGTCAATCTAGAATAGATCTATTGTTGGCTGAGTAGAGCAAATTCATGTCTGAGAGTTGGGGAAGCATGGCTAGTGTTAAACAAGAAACTGTGTTTCAGTCTGACTTTGATGTCTGCCTTCCTTATGCTGTGGGCTAATGTATATCATAGCCATTTTTTCCCTCATTTTCCTCCAATAAGAAATCTGTTTTGCCTTTTCTGATGGATATTTTTACAAAGAAAGACTTTTGCTCAGTATTTGTCATCATACATTCTCATTGCTGCTGCTACCCTCAGAAGGATTGTATAAATGAGGTAGGTAAGAATTTCCAGTATATATATCAGTCTATATTGTAGCCTTTTTGCTGATATTGGTAGAAAGTTTCCATTAAAATATTGAAATTGTTAACTTGAGAATGCTTTAAAAATATTTAGAGTTCTGTAATTTAGTGAATTTATACTGTATTCTGTGTGAGGAAGAGGTAGGCTTTTGTTAATTCTGAATGGTTAGGGAGAAGTTTACTTTTATTAAGAGTTCCTGTTAATGTTACCCTACCACAGTCAAAGCATAAGCTTTTAAGAAGCAAGTGCTGGCAGTTTTTAGGATCTGAAAGACTAAATCAGAGAACCCCGTATTATGACCCACTTTTGTTTCTCTAGCAGATTAGTTGGCAAAACATGGTCTGTAGAATTCAAATGAGAAGTCAGTCCATAAAATATGTACATGTTTTTGTGGGTTTTTTAGCTCAAATAACGCAACATAAAATTTGATAAACATTTCTCTTATATCAGACTCTTACTGTGCTGTCATAATTACAGTTGTTCATTTTTTGTACCCCATTTAAAATTGTGCAGAAGTGGCCTTTGTGTTTTGTAATGAGTGTACAGTAGATGTTCAAGAAACACTTACATTTAATGAAGAAAAATAAGCTACTATCCCAAGTCAAAAAAGCATATGACATTACTGCCTAAAGATAACTCTTGTGAATTAGAAAAGTAAGAGAAAAATAATCTGTAGAGCCAGTGAGTTGTTGGCTCTGGAGGAGTGGACTGAGAGGGCTGTATGTCCTTAACAAACTCTGGTTTTGTTCTGTGTAAGATAGTAGCCCAACTTATCTAGCTTAGTTCTTTTTTCTTCTTTTATCATGAAAACATCTTGTTACCATTATTTTGTTCTGTCTGGCGCTTAAAATCGTGTTGTAGAATAATCTAGTTCACCTTTCAAAAATTATCAGTTATAAAAATTACATTGAGTTCTTATGTCTTAAGAACAAGAAGCCTGTAAGTATATTTTAAAAACTGTAATTTTGTATTTATTTTAAACAGCTTTTTATTACATGTCCCAGATGACTTTTCTGTGGGTCACTTTTACTATCAGGTTTCATAATCATTGCATGTACACTTTTACTTTTACTATACAATACCTGTATATGCTTGCTTCTTAAATGATTCAGAATACCTCTGCTAGGTAGTTTAATAATCCTGGCTTACTGATGGTTGCTGACTGGTAAAATTCCTTGTTATATTTTTCAGTATTTAAGTGGGTAGCATTAAGCAGTCTTAATCTTTTAATACCAGCTACTGGACTGGTAAGGTGTGTCTCAGTTTTATTGGCTCCCTTGGCACCTACAGTACATTTTTTAAGGCAGTAGTAGTATTTGAATATGTGGTATAGCATTGGTATGGAATTTTCTATACAAAACTCTTGACTAAAGGTTGAAAAAGCAGCAGAACCTACTAAATGTTAAGTTGTATTATGCACAGTTACTGGTTTTGCTGTATCTTAATACCTGTTTTGCTCAATAAGTATTCCTATTTGTAAAGTAGTGAATTCATACATGTTGGCAGGGATAGGATTAGCAAGAGGATTATTATTAAGGATAATCAAGGATGAAAGCAGGTTCAAGAGAAGATTTTCCTTCCTTTATTATCTTTGGTGATTGCCTTTTTACTCAGGTAGCCGTGGGTCAGCGAACTTAATACTTCAGAGAGCTTTGAACCCAGATACGACATTTGAATTCAGTTGTTGTAAATTCAGATAGACAAGTTGGACAGGTATTATCATTATTGGCTAGACAGGAAATCTGAAGCTCAGAACTACTTCTGTTTGTCCAGTTCACACTGAATTCAAGTCTTTTATTGTTAAATGTTTCTGTCCTTTCAATGTGCCTATGCTAGATTAAAACAGAAGAATCAGTATACATTTGCTTTGTTAAATTAATACATAGTTTTATTGCCAGTAGGCTACATACATTCCCCTGAAATGTATGTGCTTATGGAAGAAGGAATCTTTTTTTTGAGACAGGGTCTCACTGGGTCACCCAGGCTAGAGGGCAGTGGCACGATCATGGCTCACTGCAGCCTTTACCTCCCGGGCTTAAATCATGCTCTGGCCCAGCCTCCTGAGTAAGTGGACTGCAGGCACATGTGCCGCCACACCCAACTACTACAGGCACATGTGCCGCCACACCCCACTAGTTTTTGTCTCCTTGGAGAGACAGGGTCTTGCTTTGTGCCCATGCTGAGCTCAAACGATCCTCCTGCCTCGGCCTCCCAAAGTGCTGGGACTTACAGGTTTGAGCCACCACACCTGGCCCTAGACTTTTAAAATGCTATCAAAGTAATCAGAAGAGCCAATTGTGTTAGCTCACACCAGTAATCCCAGCAGTTTGAGAGGCCAAGGTGGAAGAATCGTTTGAGCCCAGTTCAAGATTAGCCTGGGCAACACAGCAAGACTTTGTTTCTCCAAAAAGACAAAAAATTAGCTGGGCATGGTGACGCACACCTGTAGTCCCAGCTACTTGGGAGGCTGAGGCAGGAGGAGTTTGAGGCTGCAGTGAGCCACAATCCCACCACTGCACTCCAGCCTTGGCAACAGAGCAAGAACTTATTTTCTTTCTTTCTTTTTTTTTTTTTTTTTTTTTTTGAGACAGAGGCTTGCTCGGTCACCCAGGCTGGAGTGCAACGGCTCTGTCTGGGCTCACTGCAACCTCTGCCTCCTGGGTTCAAATGATTCTCCTGCCTCAGCCTCTCAAGCAGCTGGGATTACAGACACCCGCCATCATGCCCAGCTAATTTTTGTAGAGATGGGGTTTTACCATGTTGGCCAGGCTGGTCTCAGGTGATCCGCCTGCCTTGGCCTCCCAAAGTGCTGGGATTATAGACGTGAGCCACCACGCCTGGCCAAGAACTTATCTTTACAAAAAAAAAGTTTATGCAGTTTTTACGTGTTTATTGTAGAAAACTAAAACCAAATGTAAACCAAAATACAGTTGTTCCTCCTTGTCTGGGGAATTGGTTCCAGGACTCCACACTCCTGTGGATACCAAAATTTGAAAATGCTCAAGTTCCAGAAATGTAAAATGACCCATAATATTTACATGTAAAAATTATTTACAATATCTAATACACTGTGAGTGCTATATAAGCTAAGCAGTTGTTATACTGAATTGTTTAGATAATAATGACAGGGAAAAGCCTGTACGTGTTCAGTACAGATGCAGTTTTCTCTTTTAAATTTTCAATTTATAGTTGGTTGAATCCACAGACGTGGAAACCATGAATAAGAAGGGCTAACTGTACTCAGTTTCTGCTACCAGAGAATTTTTAGTGCATGGTATTCATTTTTTTTCTTGCATTTCCTATTTTTGTAAGTCTTAAGTTTGAAATACCAGCTTGCTCAATTAAAGCAGCCTTTGCTTCAGCAGCATTATTTTGTTTTCACTAGAATTATATGAAGATAAAAACAAGCTGGGAAAAACTTAGATGGAGTTTGAAAATTAAGATGAGGAAAATACAGATAGTGATCTTTGTAGTCATTCTCATAAATGAAGCTTGTAAATACATGAATTTAACTTTAGGGTCAGCCCTACTGCACAGCTCCTTGCTGTGAAAAGTTAGCCCTGGGAGTAGAATTCTCCAAATTGGGTCTTTGGAATAATACAATGAGTAATTGAGTATTATCCAGTTTTGGATATAACTCTTGTACTTAAAAGACTTTAGAGCTAATCATTTGATATATTTCATTTATTTCATTTAGATCTATGAGAGATTACATGCGTTTCTGTGATTTATTAGTTACTAATTTTGTTTTACCATATCTGTCATTGAAACTATAGATAATTAGAATTATGTATATTTAATAACTTAACTTTTCTGACCACCCCACCCCAACTCCATTCCCTTTGTTTTATGTGTCTGTTGACTTACAGTGCCCCTTGAACAGCGTATCAGTGCTTCAGCTCTCGATCTGTGTGGTGACTTAGATGAGGTCGGAATAGATGAGATATTTTTCTCTTTCACCCCACCTCTTAGACAGTAGCATTTGGTTCTTACATCTTACGTATATTTTCCACACATTGCTGTTTTGGTTTTGGTTTTGTTTTTAAAGATGGAGTCTTGCTGTGTCGCCAGGCTGGAGTACAGTGGCTCGACCTCGGCTCACTGCAACCTCTGCCTCCCGGGTTCAAGAGATTCTCCTGCCTCAGCCTCCTGAGTAGCTGGGACTACAGGCACGCACTACCATGCCCGTCTAATTTTTGTATTTTTAGTAGAGACGAGGTTTCACCGTGTCGGCCAGGATGGTCTCAATCTCTTGACCTCGTGATCCACCCACCTCGGCCTCCCCAAAGTGCTGGGATGACAGGTGTGAGCCACAGCGCCCAACCTGAAAATTTATTTTTAAAGAATTTATTATCTGGGTATGGTGGCTCACGCCTGTCATCCCAGCACTTTGGGAGGCCGAAGAGGGCAGATCACCTGAGGTCAGGTGTTTGAGACCAGCCTGGCCAACATGGAGAAACCCCCATCCCGTCTCTACTAAAAATAAAAAAATTAGCTGGGCGTGGTGGTGTATACCTGTACTCCCAGCTACTCAAGAGGCTGAGGCAGGAGGATCGTGTGAACCCAGGAGGCAGAGGTTGTAGTGAGCCAAGATCGCACCACTGCACTCCATACTGGCAACAGAGCAAGACTCCATCTCGGGGAAAAATTTTTTAAAAAAAGAAAGAATTTATTTATTCTTTATAAAGATTCTAAGTTATTACTGTGATGACTACTATGTAGTGTCACATGTAATAGTGGTAATGAGTTTTCTTCTGAGATTAATTGCAGAGCTTGTCTTTCGCATGGGTCCAATATTTTACTTTTCAGTGTGTTTTATTTGTGCAGGACAATTTGCCCTTCAGTTATCATACCAAAACAATATAAATCCTCAACTCCTTTGAGTTTGTTAAAGATTACTATGATAATACAATGTCTGCCAAACTAAGCATATGAATTCATGCCCACACATGGGTTTGGTGTTCCAAATAGTTAAATCCTGTATTGATTGATGTGTTTAGGGAACAAGGTTGAACAAAAGATCTTCTAACCGATTAGAACATTTAGCTTTCTTTTTTAGTCAATAACCCTTTACTTGAAACACAGCAGAAGATATTATTAACATCTGCCTAAATTTTTTCATTGCCACATATGGAAGTAAGTGACCCCACTGTCACTGTTCCATGTTTTCTTGTGAAGAGCTAAATTGCCACTACCCAACTGTGACACTGCAGGGTAGTGTGGACCAACTCCTGCAGGCAAATCAGAAAAAAAGCCAGGATAGTAAGAAAGGAACCTAGAAGAACCTTAATTGGAAATTTAAAAAACAAAGGTCAAAGACCCTGCTTTTTATTAATGTATTTCTGTTTATGCTTTTCAGGGGGTGAAGCCAGCCAGTTTTGACAAAGTAGCAATTCCTGAAGTGAAGGAAATTATTGAAGGATGCATACGACAAAACAAAGATGAAAGGTAAGTTGCCTCTTTTGACCTGAGTGATACTTGAGCAAAACCTAAAAAGTAATGTGCTTTGAGTACAATACTCATTCTTCGGTGTATTTAATATTTGTGATTGGTTTCTCTATTTGTGCCTGTAACATTTTTAAAGATAGGGTTTTGTTCATTATGGTTATACAGATGTGATATACTGGAACACTGTAAAAATATGGTTTGGTAGAGTTTCAGTAAACCAGAACCACCATAAACATAGCTACATTCCATGAGAACTACTTACTTAAAACATCAGCATGATTTGTGAAACTCAAAATTAAGAGTTTAGTATCTAACACAGGAAATCTTTCCTTAGTCCTTTACCATTGAATTCTAAATGGTGAAATAAAACCTTGGCTCTTTAAAGTCAACTCAACTATTATAGGTCTGATTTGCTGTCCTTATGCCGGAATTGAAGAAGAGCAAAACACAAAAATTCCTAAGTAAAAAGAGAAGACTTCACCCAGGGGTTAGAAAGAGATGTGGCTTTGTCATTCGTACTAACAGAGGAGTTTTCTTAGAGGAGTAGCAAGTATCCGATCTCCCATATAGCTGATTCATCACCCGTTAGGCATGGTGAAGGTCCAGTGTCTGCTTTTGGAAAACAGTCTATCTTTGCCACCCCCTTCCATCCTCCAAAAAAGAAAAAGGAGACCAGCTAGTACAAATATAAATTGCAAATTGAGCATAATCAACCACCTGAAGAATGAGAGCAACCAGATAGATCAACCAAATTAAAGAATTCCGTCATTTCACCTCTCCAGTCTCGTTCTTTTTATAACATCATTATTTAGGAGAGCTTAACTTCATGGTTTTTAAGGCTGTATTAAGTAAAAATTTAGTTTGAGTTTTCATTTGTATATATGCTGGGTCATTAAATCTCTTCAAGAACTTTTTTTTTTTTTTACTATAAATAAAGGAATGTTTGTTTCAACTCTTTTTTTTTTTTTTTTTTTGACATAGTCTTGTTCTGTCACCTAGGCTGGAGTACAGTGGCACAGTCTCAGCTCACTGCAACCTCTGCCTCCCGGGTTCAAGTAATTCTCCTGTCTCAGCCTCCTGAGTAGCTGGAACTATAGGCGCACATCACCACGCCCGGCTAATTTTTGTATTTTTAGTAGAGACGGGGTTTCACCATATTGGTCAGGCAGGTCGCGGACTCCTGACCTGAGGTGAACCACCCACCTTGGCCTCCCAAAGTACTGGGATTTCAGGTGTGAGTCACTGCACCCAGCCTGTTTCAACTCTTGATGGAGCAGCTTATTAGATTATTGGCATATTGAAATCATTTTATCTTAAGACTGTTTCGCAATCAGACTTCTGCTTGCCCAGTACACAAATTATTGAACAAGGATTAAGAGAACTTATTGGTGTAAATAAAGCTTACTGTGTTAGAAGGTACCAAACTAGAAACAAAAATATTTATTTTCTAGTTTTTATTTCAGCATTTACACCTTTTATGACTGTGAGCAAGATTCTCAACCTTTCTGCGCCTCCATTTCCCAATAATCAGGAGATGATATTGAATTGGGTGTTGGTCAACAAGATCATAAATTTGAAGATTTATGTTACTTATAAAATGCTATATAAATGATCATGTGGTATTTTGAAGCTTTAATAGAGCCAATTGTGTTAGCTCACCATTACTTAGTATACTATTACTAAAGTGATCATTGGATTTAAAAATTATCACTATCAGTTCTTATTCATGAATGAGATTGTTATGATGTTTTATAACTTGAGAGTAAACCTCTGTAGTTACCATTCAAATGCAGCAATGTAAAAATGAGTTATAAACTTTCCCATGTATTTTTTCCCATTTTTTTTCTTCTGTGAATAACAATAATTGGCCACATTTGAAAATTATTTTTTCAAACTAATGGTGTTTTATTTTTGTTCCTTTTCTTTCCCCTCTGTTTGGAAGATATTCCATCAAAGACCTTTTGAATCATGCCTTCTTCCAAGAGGAAACAGGAGTACGGGTAGAATTAGCAGAAGAAGACGATGGAGAAAAAATAGCCATAAAATTATGGCTACGTATTGAAGATATTAAGAAATTAAAGGGAAAATACAAAGACAATGAAGCTATTGAGTTTTCTTTTGATTTAGAGAGAGATGTCCCAGAAGATGTTGCTCAAGAAATGGTAAATTGACATTAACTAGCCATTTAAAAATTGATCTAGACTTATATACATCGATACTATTATTAAGCAAAAAAGCAGTTGATAAAGTGCTGTGTGTGACATATCCCATTGACAGAAAATTGTGATGGCCCTAAAAGTTATCTTTGATTAGTAGGATTTTCCAGTGTGTGTTTTTTGTTTTTTGTTTTTTGTTTTTTTAACTCCCTTCTTTGTATTGCTTTTATAATGGGTGTTAGATTTTATAGTCTTTTTTAAAAGTAAATTTTTTTTTTTTGAGGGAGAGAGAGACAGGGTCTTGCTCTGTCACCAGGCTGGAGTGCAGTGGCCTGATAATCACAGCTTACTGCAGCCTTAAACTCCTGAACTCAAGCAGTCCTTCTGCCTCAGCCTCCCAGGAAGCTGGGACCATAGGGATGTGCCACTACGCCTGACTAGTTTTTGTATTTTTAGTATAGGCAGGCGTGATCCTCCCACCTCAGCCTCCCAAAGTGCTGGGAGTACAGGTGTGAGCCACTTCGCCTGGCCAAAAGTTATTTTTGAGAAAATATGTAGAGAGAGATATATATACATAGGGATAGATGGATGAGATAGATAGGTAGAACTAGTAGAATGCATTCCAAAGTCATTTGAAAAGTCTGTAAGATTGAGTGACTCCCAGTTTATATAAGCATCATTCATTTAGAATGACAAGTTACGTTTCTACATATTGGTGCATTTGCCTTTGATCAGTTATCTGGATGAACCCTATAAACAGACATAGGACCATGAATTGTTTTTACTTTGAAGAGAGTTTTCCTAATCAAATATTAGTAGGAAGCCTTTGATGTATTATTATTTGAAGTATGTCTAAAAGATCACTCTTCCAAAGGAAACCCTTCCCCAAATTTATGCTTGCCATAGTGCCCAAAATAGCTAATTATTATGGAAAGATAACTCAGAATATCTCTACTCAGATTTATAAGAACCATTCAAAAGTGGTAGTTGCCTCTGGGAAGAGATCAGGTATGAGTTACTTGTGTTTAACTGTTAGTTGTTTGTATTATCTGAGCTTTTTGGCTTTTTTGGAGGGGAGGAGGAGTGTTAAATCTTCATATTCGTACCACAGTTGTTTTATCAGATTAAGTGGTTGCCTTTTAAAAGAAAGTAAAATCAACACAGGTTAATGTTAATTGTTACAAGTGAGGGGGAAATACAGTGAATAGAACAGAGTACCTTACTTGGTTTAGGAACTGAGGTTTTAGTTGCCCCATTGTTTTGTTGTTTGTTATAAGGAGTGAAGGTATACCTACCCTTCGAGTTTCTGCAAAAATGGCCGGGCACGGTGGCTCAAGCCTGTAATCCCAGCACTTTGGGAGGCCGAGACGGGCGGATCACGAGGTCAGGAGATAGAGAACATCCTGGCTAACACGGTGAAACCCCGTCTCTACTAAAAAATACAAAAAATTAGCCGGGCGAGGTGGCGGGCGTCTGTAGTCCCAGCTACTCGGGAGGCTGAGGCAGGAGAATGGCGGGAACCCGGGAGGCGGAGCTTGCAGTGAGCTGAGATCCGGCCACTGCACTCCAGCCTGGGCGACAGAGCGAAACTCCGTCTCAAAAAAAAAAAAAAAAAAAAATGGTGGTACCCACTCCTCAGGTATCTACAAAGATGGTAGGGAAATGCATAATGCAGACCAGGAATTTTACAGTTCGGTTAAGGCCAGTCCTGAGAGAATTCTTTGTTCCTCCTCTTCTCGACTTTTTTACAATGCCTTTTTTTGGGCGGTGGGGGGGCGAATGGGCGGGTGGTGTTTTCTTTCAGTATACTACTGCTTAATATACCCTTTTATTCTGTAGGTAGAGTCTGGTTATGTCTGTGAAGGTGATCATAAGACCATGGCTAAAGCTATCAAAGACAGAGTATCATTAATTAAGAGAAAACGAGAGCAGCGGCAGTTGGTACGGGAGGAGCAAGAAAAAAAAAAGCAGGAAGAGAGCAGTCTCAAACAGCAGGTAGAACAATCAAATGCTTCCCAGACAGGAATCAAGCAGCTCCCTTCTGCTAGCACCGGCGTACCTACTGCTTCTACCACTTCAGCTTCAGTTTCTACACAAGTAGAACCTGAAGAACCCGAGGCAGATCAACATCAACAGCTACAGTACCAGCAACCCAGTATATCTGTGTTATGTACGTATCTTGGGAAGTGGACAGATAGGCTAATGATTCTCCTAATTGGTTTTTTTAGCTTCTTGTTATTTTGCATTGGCTTCTTGGTTTTGAATTATGAATCCTACTATTATACAAAATTTGAAATGGTTGTTGTCTAGCTTCGCTTGATTCTTATATCTGTGACTAGGAGAATAGAAGGATGGGGTGGTAAGGAAATGTGATTAGGATACAAAATAATTTTATAAACTCCAACATCCTGGAGGTTTCAATTTGTAGATTTCTACTTTTCACAATTTATTTAAATAAAATGGAATTAATAATGAAGAATGAAGCGGCCTGGCTACTAAAATTGAACCCATCAGTCTGGTTGAGCTCTTTTAGCAAAGCTGAGTGGTGTATAGACTAAAAACTAATGAGAACACTGGTTATTAATTTAATTACCTGTTTAACACTGAGAACCTTCTGGCCTCCATACTTTGAAAGCTGTGTCAAATTTAAGGCTTATAGTGTTCCATGTTGTTTCCCTTAGTCTTCAGGTGATAAGATTCTGTGATAGCCATATGGATTCCTCATTTAAATATAGAAATCTAAGGAATATGGCTGTAATTCATTTTTTATTTAGTTCAAATCTGTGCAAAGAATAACTAGTTACCCCTAATATAATGGGTCTAAAATATGAGAAAATGTGAACCTCCGTTTTGTGATTTGTCTTTCTCTCTCTTTTTCCTTTTTTTTTTTGGGTGATTCATTTTTCCTTCAGCTGATGGGACAGTTGACAGTGGTCAGGGATCCTCTGTCTTCACAGAATCTCGTGTGAGCAGCCAGCAGACAGTTTCATATGGTTCCCAACATGAACAGGCACATTCTGCAGTCACAGTCCCAGGGCATGTACCTTCTGCTGTCCAAGCACAATCTCAGCCCCATGGGGTATATCCACCCTCAAGTGTGGTAAGTAAATGCTTAAGGGAATGTAATACTACAGTGAGGGCCAATGGATAGTCTGCTAAATTAAAATTCTTTGTACAAACCAAGTAGCAGTATGAGTCTGAAGTAGAAAATATAAAATGCTGTATCTCTAAAGGCTTATTCTAGAGTATAATTAGAGTAGTCCTGGTAGAGTAGGATATAGACATTAATGTGTGGGCATTAGCTGAACTGCCTACATGAAGCAACTACATACAAGATTTAGACTAGTCTGCATTTTTACTAAAGGTAATGCTCTCTTTAGCACTTGAGTTGAAACTATTCACAGCAATAAAAGCTGGACGTACAAATGTTTTGCGGGTGGGGCAAGGAGAGTTTTTCAAAAGCTTGTTAAAATAATTACTAAGTATTTCCTGTAAGATTCCGTATTGTACAAAACACAGGTAAGACCTTCAAACCATTATAGAATGCTGCATGTGGGTACTCTAGATTGAGGGAATCCTTTATTTGAATGACTGTTTAATTTAGCGCTTGTGTTGAGTTAATCATCAGTTGCTGTGTGTGTTCCTGCCTTTTAAAGTCTGTGTTGGACACAAGTTCTTTCCCTAGTATATGTTCTTTTGCTTTTTCCCTTTAGTTGGTAACTGTTTTATTACTGATTTCAGAATCAACTTATGGAAATTATTTCCTGAAACATTTTATGCTTGTACACACAGACACACACACACACACACACACACACACACACAAAATTATCCTATGTTTTACATTAGGCACTCTTGCTTCTCATATAGAGAATGTTAAAGTAGATCATCAGATAATACCCCATTTCTTCTGTTGACCTCAGAGGAAAATAAAATACGTCATCTGCCTCTGAAAGGTACTAGAAAATAAGTAACTTGTCACCGTATAACACTTGTTTAGTGAGATCTTTAAGCAGACAGATTTCCCCCTCCTTCTCAGAAAGCTTTTAATCTAAACTTTGTGGAATTCTTGCCCTTCTTTAAATGAAAATCTTTGTTAAGAAAATACTTCTGCTTGTTCTGATTTTTTTATCCTACAGCTTGGAATAAAAGATGTTCATTTGTTTCAGAGTCCATTTAATCCTGCTTTGGCTAGGTCTCAAGATGAATGGCCACAATAACACAAATAAAAAACAACTAATGTACTAATTTTTTTTTAACAATCTACTTTCTCTCTTTAAAGTAATTAAGTGAGGGTAGGATAGAAGAACTTTATAAAGGCTGCACAGAAAATATATTTTTGTGTTCTGACAAATATTACTTGTCAGCATTTCTTGTCAGTTTCTACTTTTAATTGATTTTTTTCTGGATTATTATAACTAGATTTTGCTAAAACTCTTGTTTTTTTAAATTTTCTCTTGTCTGGACTCATCATGGGGGAGCATTAGTTCTCTGTTTTAGAAAGCAAGTAGAATGACGTGAAGATACTAAGTATTTGAGCCACTAATACAGCCATGTTTGTTGATGCTCTAAAAGCAGACGTTCTTGCTTTTTAATGACAGTATTCTATGGAGGTATTATGAAGACTTATTAAATATTGAGAATTTAAAAATTTGTCTAATTCTATTCTTGTCTCATTTCAGGAATGTGGCTTACAATAATATAGACAAATTATAAGTGAAATTTTAGAAATTAGAATAAAAGAAATAAGGCTGGAGAGAAATTAAAACAGGAGTGAACTAAATAATCATATGATGATTTTTAAATCCTTACTATTGGTGGGCCACAGATTTGACCCAAAGCATTCTACACAGCCAAGTTTTGGAAATGAAAACAGTTTTCATAGTTCACAACATCTAAAAGGAAAATAACAGTCTTATTCAAGACAACCTTTATAGTATTGCTCATACTGCCTTATAACTGTATTAAACCCTGTGCCTGAAAATTTTTTTAAGTTATTCTTTTTTTTTTTTTTTTTTTTTTGACAGAGTCTCATTCTGTCTCCCAGGTGGGAATACAGTGGCATGATCTTGGCTCACTGCAACTTCCACCTCCTGGGCTCAAGCGATTCTCCTGCCTCAGCCTCCCCAATAGCTAAGATTACAGGCACCCGTCACCATGCCCAGCTAATTTTTGTATTTTTTTATTAGAGACCCAATTTCACCGTGTTGGCTAGACTGGTCTCGAACTCCTGACCTCAAGTGATCCACCTGCCTCGGCCTCCCAAAGTGCCAGGATTTACAGGTGTGAGCCACCACGCCCAGCCTAAATTATTCTTCAGAGATCCAGATTGAAGATATTCTCCCATTAATTACTTTGTAAAAGTACAAAATATTTCCTATATCCAGTTGTGAATTTCTTCTAGAAAGCCAAACTTTTTCCTAGTAGTAGATCATGACTTTTTACCTTTACAAATAAAGAGTGGCAAGTATAAGAAATACTGTGAGCCAGCAACTTTCCATCTCATGTCTTCTAAAATAGAAATGAGAGTCTTTTTCTGAGGTTTCCAGAGCTCTCGCAAAATAATCCAATCTTAAAATTCTCTGTATCTTTTAATGTACTTTAAACTAATAGAATTCATTCTTGTTGAATCTTAAGTTTGCCAAAGTTGCAAGCTAATATTCATTGCTTTCCCTGTCTGCACCCTTCAGTCAGCTGGTCATTCTTAAATTCATACACTCATAACACTTGGTGTTATTTCAGAATATTTAGCATGATAATTGATCATTATCATGATCATTCATTAAAAAAACCTGTACTTGACTGACAACCTAGAATAGTTGTGAATAGTTGTGATCTGTCAGATGTGCTATGTTGAGTTATAGCTCTCCTCAAAAAAAAACTGACTTTGTGGAATTGGGAGAGGATGGAACATTTCTTTATGCAACTATGCCCTGTTATCATTGTACTTTTGTTTATTTTGTTTTCAAAGTACTGTGTTTTCATGTGTGTGTTTGTTTTCTGTTTAGCCTCGTCGTGGCCGTAGCATGTCGGTTTGTGTTCCCCATCTTTCTGCTGTTCCCTCTCTGTCCCGCATCTCTCCCAGTGCTCCTTCCACCCCACCACCAGTGCTGTCTGCACCTCTTTCTCCTTCCCTCCTTCGGACTGCCCCTGAGGAAACTTTTGCCGAAAAGCTTTCTAAAGCATTGGAGAGTGTCCTGCCTATGCACTCTGCCTCTCAGCGCAAGCACCGACGCTCCAGCCTGCCTTCCCTCTTTGTCAGTACTGTATGTAACTGTAAACTTCTGACAAATGAACAATTATTACCAATGAATACATCCAGGCAACAAGAATTTTAATTAAAATTGAATAAAGAACAGGACTAAACTCAGTTATATTATGCTTCTGGGATACCAGTTATTCCTATAGGAAACTTTTTTTGTAATGAGGCTCTAAGGGGGAATAAAAAGCAAGGAGGTAATGAGAGAGAATACTTATAATGTCCTTGGCACATACCAGCATGTGTCCAATAAAATTTACCTTTTATTATATCTTCCTATTTCCTATCAACATAAAATTCTTTCATTTTCATATTCTAGTTTTAAAAGTATTACTTAATTTTAAAGTTATTGCCTTAATCAGAAGCAAATTTTATCAAACATTACCCAAACATTTTTTCTCCTCACTTTATTCTAAGGAGACACTAATGAAACTGGATGAGTCCTTTTTTTTTTTTTAATAACCTTAGTCAGCAAAGGCTAACCTTGGAGTGAACATTTATTTTAATTTAATCATTTATGTAAGATGATGTGTCAGCAAACCGAAGGGCACATAATGTTCCCCCATGGGAGTATTTTCCCTTAGCTTTCAGCCTAAGGTGGGACTGTAGCTCTTTGTGTGACTTTCTTTGGCTGCATTAATGTTTATAAAAGATATATTTCTTAAAATTATTTTAAGCATGGGGGTTCTTACTGCTGCTTTTCCAAATAAAGAGTATAGTTAACTTTCTGACTAGCAACCCTAGAATTTTCTGATTTTTACTTAGGAGAATGAAGAACTGTACAATATTATGGCTTTGAGACATACCATGAGTAAATAACAATAAAATGAGCATTCTTATTGAAAATAGAAATCCTCTTTTAGCTATTGTGAACAGTTGATCTACTTTGCCAGCTCGATAAGGATCTTTCCTATGGAAGAATGAAACTGAATTATTTTAAAAGGGGGAGTCTGTGATAGTAAATTATTTGCTTATTTATTTATTTATTGGAGGTGGAATCTTGCTCTGTTGCCAGGCTGCAGTGCAGTGGCATGATCTCGACTCACGGCAACCTCTGCCTCCCGGGTTCGAGTGATTCTCCTGCCTCAGCCTCCTGAGTAGCTCGGACTACAGGCGCATGCCCCCACACCCAGCTAATTTTTGCATTTTAGTAGAGATGGGTTTCACCATGTTTGGCCAGGATGGTCTCGATCTCCTGACCTTGTGATCCACCCCCTTCAGCCTCCCACAGTGCTGGGATTATAGGCGTGAGCCATCGCTCCCAGCCGATAGTGATTTATTATAGTGTATATTGTTTGCATTTGGCAAGCTATGTTTCTAAATTTAGTCTTAAATCTAGAACTGCTTCTTGAATAAAAAGTGCTATCAAATAAAATTGGCTGTCATTTATATTACCCTTGTCAGTTGATTTGAATACCAGGATGTCAGAATCAGAAAATTCATGGTTACAGCCAGGCTTGGTGGCTCATGCCTCTAATCCTAGCACTTTGGGAGGCCGAAGTGAGCAGATCACCTGAGGTCAGGAGTTTGAGACCAGCCTGGCCAACATGGCAAAGCACGTCTCTACTAAAAATACAAAAATTAGCTGGACGTGGTGGCACATGTGTGTAGTCCCAGCTATTTGGGAGGCTGAGGCAGGAGAATCCCTTGAACCCAGGAGGCGGAGGTTGCAATGAGCCAAGATTGTGTCACTGCACTCCAGCCTGGGCGACAGAGCAAGACTCTATCTCAAAAAAAGAAAAAAGAAATTTCATGGTTATGCAACTCTTATTTAGGATCAGAAAAGTGGACATTTTGTGATTTAACTCTGTAACATGTTTCGTGTAGTAAAAATATAGTAAAACTATTAATCATCTAGTTTGGGATAGATAGGAGAAAGACATAACTGTCACTAGTCAAATTATATATCTTTTACTATCTACCAAAAATCTCTTCTGATTTCTAGTTAGAAGGCATACTATTAATTGATAAGAAAATAACACTGAAGGCCTCTAACATATCACAGTATAATAAGTATATAGGGCAAGTTAGTTCACTTTAAATTAAATTAAGTTAAATTAAATTAAAGCACACTTCTTACAGTATAGAACTAGTCGGGCTTTTATGCCTTGTTTTAGTTCTTATTCTTTAACTCTTTTTCTGTTGATATAATTTACATTAATGCTTAAGAGTAAACTTTAAGTGTGGGTAAAAACGAAATAATTACTTACAAAGCTTAATTCTTCATTTCCTTTGAGAGAAAAGTTATGGAAAAGCAGCTCTTATCTAAAGCAAAGAGCCCACAGATTGATTTCATTGGCCCTGGATGTATTTAATGGGTTTTTACTGTGCACATAATTTCCAGAAGCATTGTTATTTATTTATTAATTATAAATTTGGTGTAACCATTTCATAGGGTTACACAAAACTACCCAGTTGTGCATGTCTGATGTAATTTCACATATGAATGTATGAATTACTTGTCTTATTCATGTTGATACAGCCTCAGTCCATGGCGCATCCGTGTGGGGGGACCCCAACATACCCAGAATCACAGATATTTTTCCCAACTATTCATGAACGTCCAGTTTCTTTCTCACCACCTCCCACCTGCCCACCGAAAGTAGCCATTTCCCAGCGGCGTAAGAGCACCTCCTTCCTGGAAGCCCAAACTCACCACCTCCCACCCCTGCTGAGGACTGTCGGCCAGAGTCTTCTTCCGCCTGGGGGCAGCCCAACTCACTGGACACCAGAGGCTGTAGTTATGCTGGGTACTACAGCCAGTAGAGTAACTGGAGAGTCATGTGAGATACAGGTCCATCCTATGTGTGAACCATCTCAAGTTTACAGTGATTATAGACCTGGACTAGTACTTCCAGAAGAAGCTCACTATTTTATTCCTCAGGAAGCAGTGTATCTAGCTGGGGTACATTACCAGGCCCGGGTGGCAGAACAGTATGAGGGCATTCCATACAACTCATCAGTACTGTCAAGTCCTATGAAACAGATACCTGAACAGAAGCCAGTACAAGGGGGCCCTACTTCAAGTTCTGTCTTTGAATTTCCATCTGGACAGGCTTTCCTGGTAGGACACCTTCAGAATCTAAGATTAGATTCTGGATTGAGTCCAGGATCTCCCCTCTCTAGTATTTCTGCACCTATCAGTACAGATGCTACACGTTTGAAATTTCACCCTGTCTTTGTTCCTCATTCTGCACCCGCTGTGTTAACTCATAACAATGAGAGCAGAAGCAACTGTGTATTTGAATTTCATGTTCACACACCAAGCTCCTCTTCAGGAGAAGGAGGTGGAATTTTACCTCAGCGTGTTTACCGAAATCGGCAGGTTGCAGTGGACTTGAATCAAGAAGAACTGCCTCCTCAATCAGTTGGATTACATGGCTACCTGCAGCCTGTGACTGAAGAAAAGCATAATTACCATGCCCCAGAATTGACCGTTTCTGTGGTAGAGCCTATCGGACAGAACTGGCCAATAGGAAGCCCAGAATATTCCAGTGATTCCTCACAAATCACTTCTTCAGACCCCAGTGATTTTCAGTCACCTCCCCCTACAGGGGGAGCAGCTGCATCTTTTGGCTCTGACGTCTCATTACCCTTTATCCATCTGCCTCAGACAGTGTTACAAGAATCCCCACTTTTCTTCTGTTTCCCCCAAGGAACCACATCTCAGCAGGTCTTAACTGCCTCATTTTCTTCAGGAGGATCTGCACTTCATCCACAGGTTATAGGAAAACTTCCACAATTATTTTAAACTACCCTACTTTGCACCACAACATTTAAATTTTCTATTCCTCATTTCCCTGAATCATGGATTTTTGAGAAATATTGTTTAATTTTATCAGTAGAGTTTCCCCATCTTTGGAGGGTTGTGAACTACATATATGTATGTAAAAACAAAATATGAGAGAAGCTACCTGATTTACCTATTATATGTGAAAACCGGTGGAAAAAAGAACACAAAAACTAGAATTTTAGTCATTCATCAAAATCAATGACTTCTATCCCTATGCACATTATTTTCAACCAGTAGTGAAAATGCAAGTGTATATATTGTATGGTTGACCCAGCATTATTTAGGAATACAAATCTTAAATATTACTTTCTTCCTCCAAACAAGTTTTTTAAAAATAGGGTAAATTTTTTTTTCTGTAAAATATAAAAAAGAGGAAAATAGGGAATGCTTTTTTTGGAGTAGTAGTAATAATACACAGAATTTTCATTAGTGTAGAAGGATCTAAAAAGACAAAATATATCTTACGGGAACAAAAAAAGATAGAAAAGGAAACAGTTTAGGAATTTGCCTTAAATGAAAATGCCTTTTTAAAATGGCATCAGTCAAGCAAGTTGCTGTGTATTATTATATGTCCAAATAAAATGCTAATTCATAAAATTAAGGACTGATTCTAATTTCTAGCAACTAACAATCTAGTGGGTGGTGGGCTTTTTTTTGTTATAAGAATTTGTGATATGTTGCAAGCTAAGGAACAGTAGACATCTCAGGCCTTGTATTTTCTTCAACAAATTTGATTTTAGTTATTTATGTGTATGAGCATATACACACTTAGCATATAAAGACAATGTAATGAACGTAATAGAATTCAAAAGTACAGTCAGTGTTTACTGTTTCATATATTCATTTGGTATATTTTATCAAATGTGTACATCTTGTAAAATCCACGTAGAAGACTATGCAGTGATATATTGAAGACATTTGGATATCATACATATTCTACTCTTTTAAAAAGTACTATGTGTTGTTCTTCCTATGTTCTTCCCTCATCAGGAGCATAAACAACTCCCAAAATTACACAAATTATCAATTATTTAGAGTTGTACTAAGACACAAAAAGATCCAGAAGCTTGAAAACTATACATGGGCACATCAGTATTCAAGTTGCAGCCCCTATTATAAATATTAATGTATTGCCAGTAATTAGACTTTCCAAAGTAAAAAATACCAGGTGGTTAATGTATAGACATACTACAGAAGGAATCAATGCTTACAATAGTTAAGCTGCAGTGGAATGTGATATTATATCCATGTAAGCTTTAAGGAACCCCTTCTAAACTGAAATGGAATGACAAAAGTGGTAGCCTTTTCATTTCTTTAACGTACCTATATATAGTCCTGCATTCATTTCTCACTTTCTCATTTGTTTTAATTTGGACTTCTCAATAATCAGAACGCTCTAGTTGGGGTTTCTCAGACTCAACGCTGTTGACATCTGAGGTTGGATAATTCTTTGTTGTGGTGGACTGTTCTATGTATTGTAGGATATTTAGCAACATCCTTGGTTTATACCTCCTAAATACTAGTAGCAGCCATCTCCCTCACTTGTGACAACCAGAAGTATCTCCACATATTGCCCAGTGCCCCCCTGGGGGTGGCACTGTTGCTGCTGGATAGCAATGATCATCCTAGGTACTTAGCAGTTGATGATGATAACAGATTTTTTGATACTTTTGATAAAAGTCATTGTGGCACTATAAGAAGTATTACCAAATTAGCATTACCAAATACCTTTCTTTAATTTTTCAGCTAAATTTCAGATTGATAGTATTAACACTTTGTTCCTGATTATTGTATTTCTAATAACAAATTTTATTATGAATCTGACTATTCTAGCCAGCTAAAATTACAGCCTGAGCAGCATTGACAGCTTAGGTTTTCACTATCAGTGGGTTTTGCATGGGTTGGGATTAGAACATGTTGTGTGATATGATCCTTCTCTAAATTTTTCTTACAAAAGATGACCCCGAGGCCTCTCCCATACATGATCAGGTTAATGTTTCATTTTGATCAAGCAAACTCTGAGGAGATTAAATATTCATTGCAAAAGCCTGACCTCTATACACTTACTTTAAGCCTTCTCTAATTTGTTGTGTTCACTTCTTTCCTTCAGGCACAGGGGCAGAGCCAGGGTCAGCCATCCTCAAGTAGCTTAACAGGGGTTTCATCTTCCCAACCCATACAACATCCTCAGCAGGTGAGAACAATGCATTGCAACATTTTATGGATTAGCAGTGGCCAGAACACTATTTTAACATTTGTGATTCGTGATATAAATGGCCTGCTAAGGAAAATTAAGAGGCATACCATGTCTTGTGTTCAATAACAAAGAAAAGACGTTTTTTCTGAAACACATTTTCTGTGTTTCACTGAAACAGAAAATGTGTTTCAGAAAAAATCTCTTTTTTTTTCTTTAATGTGCTTTTGAACAATTTAGTAGACATACATTATTACTGATATAATTGTCTTTTTTTAAAAGAGGATTCTACCCCCTTTTTTTTTTTTTTTGGAGACAGAGTCTCACTCTGTCACCCAGGCTGGAGTGCAGTGGTGCAATCTTGGCTCACTGCAACCACTGCCTCCCAGGTTCAAGCAATCCTCCCACCTCAGCTTCTCACATAGCTGGGACTACAGGTGCCTGCCACCACGCTCAGCTAATTTTTGTATTTTTTAGTAGAGATGGGGTTTCACCATGCTAGCCAGGCTGGTCTCACACTCCTGACCTCAGGTGATCCACCTGCCTCGGCTTTCCAAAGTGCTGGGATTACAGGCATGTGCCACCTCACCCAGCCTGGATTCTACACATAATTTACGGTACAAAGAATATGTCATTCCTTTTCTTTTTTTTTCCCACTGCTTGCAGCAGTGATTTGTCATTACCTTCATTGTGCTTGCCTCTACTAATCCTGCATTTCTTTTTAATTATTTCTAATCTTAGAATGATATGTCAGATTTTACACTAAGAAGTATCTAATAAAAGCCTAAGAACAATTACTTCAGGAACTTTTTTTAAAATATTTATTTATTTATTTATTTAATTTATTTTTTTTTTTGAGATGGAGTCTCGCTCTGTCGCCCAGGCTGGAGTGCAGTGGCCGGATCTCAGCTCACTGCAAGCTCCGCCTCCCGGGTTCACGCCATTCTCCTGCCTCAGCCTCCCGAGTAGCTGGGACCACAGGCACCCGCCACCTCGCCCGGCTAGTTTTTTGTATTTTTTAGTAGAGACGGGGTCTCGATCTCCTGACCTCGTGATCCGCCCATCTCGGCCTCCCAAAGTGCTGGGATTACAGGCTTGAGCCACTGTGCCAGGCCAATATTTATTTATTTATTTATTTATTTATTTATTTTGAGACAGCCTTGCTCTGTTGCCCAGGCTGGAGTGCAGTGGTGCAATCTTGGCTTACTGCAACTTCCACTTCCCAGGTTCAAGCGATTCTCATGCCTCAGCCGCCCTAGTAGCTGGGACTACAGGTGCATGCCACTATGCCCAGCTAATTTTTGTATTATGTTCTACTTATGCCCAGCTAATTTAGCAGAGATGGGTTTCACCATGTTGGCCAGGCTGGTCTTAAACTCCTGACCTCAAGTGATCCACCTGCTTTGGCCTCTCAAAGTGCTGGGAGCCACCGCACCTGGCCAAAATAATTTTAACTTCTGCTTTGGGGGGATTGTTCCAGAAAGTTCAAGGAATTCAAGAGATTAGTGTAATCCAGATACATCCAACAATAAAACTGGTAATTCTAAAATTAAAGATTTATAGTCACTGATACTAGTTAATAGTAATTATTTGCAAGGGAATAATGCATTTTTGGCATAATTGAATACTTATTAGCTATTCGACATAAAATTCATAGCCACTATGTGTGTAATGCAAACTTCCTAATGATAGTTCTCCATGTGGGTTTTCTAATCACCAAACTCTAAACTGGCTTCTGGTTCTATTCGTTTTTAGTTTTGAAACAAAGTTTTCAATTCTTAATTACAAATGGCCCTCTTTCAGTCCAACATTTGGTCATGTAGTCATTCGATACTGGTTTAAGATCAGGAGTTGCTTGTACAAGATGAAAATCACTTAAAGGCACTTTCTACAAAAATAATTGATTAGTTTGGTTATACATGCATTCACTCTGTGATCAGTACCTCTGTAGAACTGAAGGGCTGGGATTTACATGCTTTGTTTTGTACCTGTCCTTTCTTTCAAGACTGGTTAAATTCAAGTAAACATATTTTTGCCAACCTTAACAAAATCTGTTTTATTCTGTTAACAGTTCCTAATTAGAATGCAAATTACAAGTCACATAAAGCTGGTTGAGAACAGAAGTGCAGAGTACTAATCTCCTAACTTGCTTATCTTTGGATGTAGACCAACACCAGTGAACTGAGCAAATTGTATGTGCTCTGTTCTTTCTTTTCCAAAGGAATTTGTTATATGTCTTGTCTTTGGGGATATACATGTATACTTACTACCAAATGAAGAAGATAATGAAATAATTCATTGAGTTTCATGGTAAGAAAGAGTGTGAGAATAGAAGAGAGCAGTACCATAAATGTCAAGTTAAAAGAATTAGGTAGCTCCCTCTCCTGGAGAAAAAATATGGCTAAATGCTATCTCTACAGCAGAGACAAAAATTAATTATTTGTTTCAGTGATGTTTTTGTTTTAGGTGCTTTTATAGCATGTGTTGTAGAATCATAAAATTGAGCCCTTGATATATATAAGAAGTATATTCAGTCTAGAATAATTAACTTCTCCAAGGTCACCTGGATAATAAAGGAGCTAGCTACAAATTATAACCCAGAATTTAAGATTCCTAGAATAGTTTCGTTTCTTCCATTTTAAATAAAGTTCTACAGGGACTTAATGATTCTGCAAATGTACCTTAGAAGCTGTCTTTATTTGTTTTAATTATTGGAGTTCCACATTTAAGAAAAGAAAGGTTGAAAACTTTTTGTACTGTATGGATAGTCTATTTTTAGATATGATTTTTGTTTTACATACTTTCAGGTCCCAATCTCACCTTAGAGAACAGTATCTCTTGTTTTATTTTAGTGAGGAAAGAAATGTACTTCTGTTAAAATTTACTTTATTTCATGGGTTTCTTGAACATAGTAAATGAGGAATTGCTTTTTTGTGTGTTTTTATAGGGTCTCATATAGTGATATGCTAGATCTTAACAAGGTACCAAAAATAGCTGCCTCCTGCTGAAAAACTTTATGACCACAAAGTTGTGAACTTTGTCAGACACAATGCCAGCTACTTGGAAGGCTGAGGCAGGAGGATCACTTGAGCCCAGGCTACAGTGAACTATGATAGTGCCACTGCACTCCAGCCTGGGCAACAGAGCATGACCCATCTCAAAAAAAAACAAAAACAAAAACAAAAAAAACAAACCACCGATTGTGAACTACCTACCCTACTAAAGTCTGTTTGAACTGGTTTCATGAGGCAAGCTTGGGCAGAGCATGATGCTTAACTGTTAAGCTAGACCACCCCTGCCTGGCTGAAGTGCTGATTATTAGTCAGTGGGACTGTGCACAGCAGATCGACATGTACTTCTGGCATATCCAGAGGTGCCACTTCTCCCCAAATGCTCTAAGATACAACATTAACCATTAGCCATTGTAAATAACTGGTCTAGAGATCTCTTTAAGATGTTAATACAAGGGTTACTGTCACAGATACCTCTCAGTTATCTTAAGCAAAGAAATAGCTTGTCCATAAAACTGATCATTTTTACAGTCCTTTCAGCTTTTTTTCCTAATTGAGTTCAGATACTGAAGGTCTGCAGAGATGGACCAGATACGACTACTTTGAAAGAGTCTAAATAATATAGTAAATATATAGGTACATTTCTACAAAACAAATAAGGATAATAGCTAATATTAAAGTGCTTTGCACATTGTACCTACATTCTCATTTAATCTTTTTAAGAACCCTGTAAGTATAGATGCTATAATTATTTCCATTTTACTGATGGGAAAGCTGAGATCTGGAGAAGGTGAGTAGTGTACCCAAACTTACAGCTTATAAGAGGTAAAAACAGAATTTAAATCCAAATAATCTAATTCCACAGCTCACTACTTTGTGTGTACTAATTTGACTACTACCCAATTATGTCCAAAAAAAAGGGAAGAAATTAACATCTCTCCCAAGCAGGAAAGGGAATATCAGGAAGACTTTAGGAAAAAGGAGGCATTTGAAATGGACTTTGATTATAAGTTAGACTCAGATGTAGAAATAAAGAATATTCCAGGCCAGAAGATACAAAAATTATACTGTGAGCAAGGTGAAAGGCCCAAAGATAGAAAAATAGGGGACAAAAACAAAAGTACCTTTGGTTTGGTTGAACTAGAGCATAGATATGTGAAAGTGTAAGTTCAGGAAAGAGATGGTAGGGTCTAAATTTTGATATGAGCATAATTTTGAATTCAGGAGGATGTATTGGGGGCTGGGAGTATGTGATTACCATATGCCCAAAGATAACATGGAGATTCTTCCTCAAATTTATCCTTTAGAAAAGAGGGGAATCACCATGTATCAAACCTTTATCGTACTCTCATATTACAGGGTTTTCACTGTCCTTTACTTTGAACAACAACAAACCCAAAAAGGTTAATGAAATCAAATGAAACAGGTGAGAACAAATGTGCCTGCAAAGACTTTAGCTCATGTAGTTAGAAATGTTTATTGAGAACATCAGACAGAATTGTTTTTAAGCCATAAACATAAATTTAGTCCTTGTTCTCAGCAATATGACTTCACTCTTCTGAGGACTGTATGTGATTTTAAACAACTGGTTTAAAGATCTCTGTAAGATATCTGTATAAGGGTTACATGAATAAAAACCTATAAGATAAATGCAAAAAAAAAAAAACTCGTTATTTTAATGTTATGTAAATAGGTGCTTTTCGCTGCACATTTTACCTGAAGACACAGCTTAGAGGGAATGTGTTACGTTATGCCAGAAAACTGCAGGAGCGTTCATAATTTAGCTTCAGTGAAGGTAAAGATGCTGGTGTCTTTACCTATGAAGAGTTTGGGGGAGAGGGAGCAATATTTCTGAATTAATGTATTTAGTATGCAATCTTATTTAGGTGTATAAATTAATAAGTTAGATAATTATAGATATCTCATTCACATTCCTTAAAGTTTAAATATATTCAAGTTGGGAAATAAAAAAGGTTTTCTGGTTTTTTAGTTCCTTTTTCTCAGGTGGGAATTAACAAATGTGTCTTATATTCAGAGCACCTTTAGAATTGGCTACATGTGGTGGATCTTAGTTTGCAGAAAATAAATTTCATATAATTCAGCAGCCATTTCTGCTTTTTTAATAGTTAAAATAAGAATACATTATCAGAGGCCGGGTGCGGTAGCTCACGCCTGTAATCCCAGAAATTTGGGAGGCCGAGGTGGGCGGATCACGAGGTCAGGAGATCGAAACCATCCTGGCTAACATGGTGAAACCCCATCTCTACTAAAAATAAAAAAAAATTAGCCGGGCATGGTAGTAGGCGCCTGTAGTCCCAGCTACTCAGGAGGCTGAGGCAGGAGAATGGCATGAACCTGGGAGGTAGAGCTTGCAGTGAGCCAAGATCGCACCACTGCACTCCAGCCCTGGCGACGGGGCGAGACTCCATCTCAAAAAAAAAAAAAAAAAATACATTATCAGAAATACTTAAATAGGAATAAGCCAAATATGACTGCTGTTGCCATTATATTTTAACATTCTTTTGGTGATTTTAATTGATAGAAATATAAGAGCAAAAATATTATTTGTAGAGATTATCACCTAACAAAATCTAAGATGCTTATCACAGTGGCAAGATACATAATAAATGTACAAATAAATAGCTTATCTTTATGCCAGCAGTAACCAATTAGTTGTATGGATATACCAGCATATACGTAAAAGGCTGTTGGTTGCAGCATTATTTTAAGTAGCAAAAATGAAACAACCAAAGTGTTTATCATTAGGAGATCCCATTTAGAAATTAAATGAAAGTAGTATGCTATAGAACAGTATGTATAGGAAAGACATGTTTTTATTTATTTTAACAAAAACTATGTGAAAATGGCCACTTACGCATAGAAAAAAATCCATGAAGGTTATGCACCAAACCACTAATAGTGGTTTCCTCTTGAGAACAGGATTAGGGGTATTTTCATTAACTTTATAATATGATATACTAGTTAAAATTTTTATTACAAGTATATGTGTATTAAGGAAAAATTTAAATTAGGTATTAGAGGATCTTGAAAGTCAGCCATAAATTTCAAATTTTCTTTCTTTTTTTTTTTTTTTTTTTTTGAGACAGTTTCACTGTTGTTGCCCAGGCTGGAGTGCAATGGCACAATCTCGGCTCACTGCAACCGCCGCCTCCCTGGTTCAAGCGATTCTCCTGCCTTAGCCTCCTGAGTGGCTGGGATTATAGGCATGTGCCACCAGGCCCAGCTAATTTTTTGCAATTTTAGTAGAGATGGGGTTTTCTCCATGTTGGCCAGGCTGGTCTCGAACACCAGACCTCAGGTGATCTGCCCGCCTCGGCCTCCCAAAGTGCTGGAATTACAGGCATGAGTTACCGCGCCCTGCCTCAAGTTTTTATTTGTTAGGCAGAAGGGGCAGTACTCTAGGGGTCATAGTCCTGTTTTGTTTGGTTTTGTTTGCTTGATTTATTACAAAATTTAGTACTCGAGTATAGTTATGTGCTGTGCATTAAATTAGGTGTATAATTATGTGCCATGCATTAAATTATACCTGAGTGCCTAGTACATAGTAGATTCCCAGGTGTCATTCCCTTTGCCCCACTTTGAGTTAAATGATAATGTCCTTGTTTCAAAAAGAGAAACTTCATTTTTATAATAAAATAAGCAATCTAAGGCATTAACAGCTAGTAAATATTAAAGCTAAAATTTGAAAATGTCTGTTATTCCAAATCCAGTGCTTTCCTCACTATTTTGTAGCTATAATCAAAACTATTCTTCAAGCATATTAATTATACAGTTGATAAAATAGGGTAAGGAGAAAAGATTAAAGGAAGCTACTAGATTTATCTGATATAGGTGCCAAAGTGAGAGCTGATGCCAAGAGATAGGGAAAAAGGGAATGGCAGGGATGGGATGGGGAAAGGAACTGTCTGGATATGTTATCTAAATGTCTTTGTAAAGACCTGTTGTTGGGGTGAGGGAGATACTGTGTGAAGAGCCAATGGTAACTCGAGTATTAAAAGATTGGTTAATTGTTCCTGGTGGCACCATCACAAAGAACATCAGAGGGAAAACAAATATACAATGGAAATTGATGAATTTGGGTGTGTGCATGTCTTGATTACTAAAATCATTATTTACAGACACTGAAGGCTTTAGGTAAACATGCTTCCTTAGAAACATGCTGTTACTGATTTGAAATAAAACTGAATCATGGTATTTTATTCTTAGCAGCAGGGAATACAGCAGACAGCTCCTCCTCAACAGACAGTGCAGTATTCACTTTCACAGACGTCAACCTCCAGTGAGGCCACTACTGCACAGCCAGCGAGTCAGCCTCAAGCTCCACAAGTCTTGCCTCAAGTATCAGCTGGAAAACAGGTAAACTTTTTTTTTTAAATCAGGTAAACTCTTAATTTCTGAAAGGATGCTAAAAGGGGTCTCCATGTAACTTGTCTTTTCATGTGGATAGACCCTTGAAGTAGGTTAATCTCATTGCAAAAATGAAGTGAAAATCACCTCATTTGTGCATATGCATTGTTTGATGTAAGTGGGTACATCACTGACAACATTGACAATCCAAAGTTTCACTTTTAGTCTTACCAGTCCAAAATCGATTTAACAGGTACTAGAAATAATGGGTTAAATAAAGGTGCTTCGGTAACTGAACCTATGACGTTCCCTAGAATTGTGTCAGCTGTGTCTGATATTCTAGGTTTCCAACTGTGCTTTATTTTCATGTGGATTTCTGCACTGTTTACTATGTGGAATTTTTTTTTCTTAAGTAGTCCTCCTAATCACTTGAAAAGTACCCTGTAGAAGGTATGCTCTTCTAAATGACCTTTTTTCAACTTTATTTTTGAGTACTGTTGTGCATGTATGTGCACAGTGTATTGTTACCCTAATATTTCATCACATCTGAGATGTTATCAACTATAAATGTACTATATTTTATGTACCACATCATCAGTTATAAGATAGATCCCAATTTCTCACATGTTAAAATGATCAGGTAGTGGAGAGGGATGATTGCATCCTAGAATGAGTGAAATATGTGAATTATACCAATTTTTATTGAGTCATGTTAGACTTAAGAGTTTTAGAAATAATATGAATGAAATCTTAATTCCACTGGGAAGGAATTCATTTGAATTTCACTAACTACTGTAATAGCAGTCATAACTTTAGTGATAGCATTATGGTATATAAAATATATTTCAATAAAGCTCTTTAAAAAAAAAAAAAGCAAACCCCTTGTCTATGGAAGGGTCCTCTTTTATTGCCAAATGCTGAAGCATTAGCAAGTATTTCTATGACAAAAGGTATAGAACAGTCATAGTCTATTTAGACTTTCTCTCCTGCTCTCCTTTCCATATTCTTATGTGGCATGTTAACTTAACACTAATGTATGCAGGGTTTTGTTGGTTTCGTGTTTTTTTGTTTTGTTTTGTTTCGTGTTTTCCTTCTTTTTGGCTAATACGTAAATCTTGCTTTTGGCAGCGTTGCTTTTTTTTTTTTTTTTTTTTAAAAAAAAAAGCCTGTCTGTTTTGTTTTTCTTTACCTTCCCAGCTTCCAGTTTCCCAGCCAGTACCAACTATCCAAGGCGAACCTCAGATCCCAGTTGCGACACAACCCTCGGCTGTTCCAGTCCACTCTGGTGCTCATTTCCTTCCAGTGGGACAGCCGCTCCCTACTTCCTTGCTCCCTCAGTACCCTGTCTCTCAAATTCCCATATCAGCTCCTCATGTGTCTATGGCTCAGACAGGTTTCTCATCCCTTCCCATCACGATGGCAGCTGGCATTACTCAGCCTCTGCTCACGTTGGCTTCATCTGCTACAACAGCTGCGATCCCGGGGGTATCAACTGTGGTTCCTAGTCAGCTTCCAACCCTTCTGCAGCCTGTGACTCAGCTGCCAAGTCAGGTTCACCCACAGCTCCTACAACCAGCAGTTCAGTCCATGGGAGTACCAGCTAACCTTGGACAAGCTGCTGAGGTTCCGCTTTCCTCTGGAGATGTTCTGTACCAGGTATTGTGTTAGCTAGCAAAAGAGGGCACCATAGAGTTTGATCCTAATAGATCAGCAAGAACAATGGAAATCTAATAGTTGAGTGTCAGAATAACTAGCAATAACATGTCAACTAGAGAAGCAAAATAGTAAAATTCTGAGAAAGAATTGGGTAATGATGTTCAGTGATTCCTGATCCATTTTTCTCAAGACACCTCTTCAGAGAAAAATGGTTCTCTCAGTATTCAGTGTAAGCTGATCGAATGCTAGATGTGGTTAATAGTATACCTGACAACTCTTACATACATGGGTAGAATAAATAGAATAGCCAACATGGTATCAACAGAGAGCTTCAGGGTTTACATTGGGAAAATTAGCATTTCATGATATGACTGTTATGTGGAAGAATTTTTGCATTCTTCCATTTAAGATTGGCTAGGAAGAAATTGTGTTCCTCCTACTTAAATCATCTCTAGGTGAAGACAACCAACAATAAAAGTATTATTGTAGAGTCCTGTCTCTTCTGTTGGAACCAGTCTACTACTTCATTTCAAGAATGTGGTCTTTATATGCCCTTTAGATTATTAGAAAGAGATTGGCTACTGTTCTTCTTTGCTGTGTGCTTTTATTTATTTATTTTTTTTTGCATGTCTTGCTGTTTTGCTAATTTAATGACCCCCAACCTGCTCTAACTCACCTTCCTCATTTCTGTCACAGGGTTTCCCACCTCGACTGCCACCACAGTACCCAGGAGATTCAAATATTGCTCCCTCTTCCAACGTGGCTTCTGTTTGCATCCATTCTACAGTCCTATCCCCTCCCATGCCGACAGAAGTACTGGCTACACCTGGGTACTTTCCCACGGTGGTGCAGCCTTACGTGGAATCAAATCTTTTAGTTCCTATGGGTGGTGTAGGAGGACAGGTTCAAGTGTCCCAGCCAGGAGTGAGTTTAGCACAAGCCCCCACTACATCCTCCCAGCAAGCAGTTTTGGAGGTAAAGAGAATTACTGCATGTTTATATATAAAACATACATAATTGGATAAAAATGATAAAGGAGAAAGAAACAGGCTCCCCTGGTTTAGAACTAATTTGGAGACTATGTCAAACTAACTTCTGCATGACTTTTTCTTACAGCAGAATGAAATGCCAATGTGGGGTCCTTGTTTCCACTGGCTGTTCTGTTGGGAAGTGAGTGTGCCTTGGAGAGGATTAACCCTATTAGCACTTCACTTCTCTAGCTAGCACTTTAGCCATTATTCTTGTCCTTTCACAAACTTTTTCCATTGGCAGTCATAAGAGTATCTTATCCTCCTGTGCTCTCTCAGCAATCATTTTTGCCCTGCTAGGAGAAAGATCTGAATTCATCTTTGTACTTTGCTCTGCCTGCCCTATTGCACACTTCTGGTAAGATGCTGGCTGCATGGCGAGTTGTAGGTTCACACTGCCTAGCAGATATGTTGGCTGACCTCATACCATGCAGTCTATACCAGAGACTAGCTTTAGAAACTTCCTTTGGAATTTTAAGTCCATTATCTCTAGACGCTAAATATTGAGAATTTACTAGTAAATTTAGTGCTTCTAGGACTTAGTGGGGAGGGATAAGGAAAAAAATAAGTAGATTATTGGGGATAGGGATTGATAAATATATTACTACCGAGATTTGAATTATCTTTTCGATTCACAGAGTACTCAAGGAGTCTCTCAGGTTGCTCCTCCAGAGCCAGTTTCAGTAGCACAGCCACAGCCTACCCAGCCGGCCACTTTGGCTTCCTCTATAGACAGGTATGTAAAACTAGAATTCTCCTTCCTCGACTGGTAGGTAAGATGATATGAAACACCAAACTGTCAGACCTTTAAATCTCATATTATAAACTGCACTTTTATTTTCTTTTTAAATTTCAAAGTGCACATTCAGATGTTGCTTCAGGTATGAGTGATGGCAATGAGAACGTCCCATCTTCCAGTGGAAGACATGAAGGAAGAACTACAAAACGGCATTACCGAAAATCTGTAAGGAGTCGTTCTCGACATGAGAAAACTTCACGCCCAAAATTAAGAATTTTAAATGTACGTATTACTGATTTGTGGGTTTCATGTCGTTAAAGGAATGTGACACTGAAAAAGATTTTAGAAGTCATCACATCCAAACCACTCACTTCATGAAATAAAGATAACTATCTATGTGTGATAGATGATTGCTTTTTTTTTTGTTTTTAGACGGAGTCTTGCTCTGTCACCCAGGCTAGAGTGTAGTGGCGCGATCTCGGCTCACTGCAACCTCTGCCTCCCGGGTTCAGGCGATTTTTCTGCCTCAGTCTCCCAAGTAGCTGGGATTACAGACAGATGCCACCACGCATGGCTAGTTTTTGTATTTTTAGTAGAGACAGGGTTTCACTGTATTGGTCAGGCTAGTTTCGAACTCCTGACCTCAAGTGACTCACCCGCCTTGGCTTCCTCAACCACTGGGATTACAGGGACCCAGCCAGATAATTTATATAGTACTCTTCTCATTTAATGCCTACAGTCTCTTTGACTTAAATATCACATTTTTAGAAAAATGAAAATGTGGTTCATAAAGCTATGATAGGGCCGCCAGTTAATATCATTTAAATATTTCTTAAGGCTGAGATGAATTGATGAATGTATAGGATCTTAAAATTAGCCAGATGATATTCTTACATCCATATTTCTGTGATAAAGCACTACTTACCATTTAGAAAAAGAATAGAGAGTTTTAGTAAGTAGCTCAAAGGCTAATGTCTTCTCAGATTTTTCTTGCTACCAGTTTAAGAGACAAAGTACTATTGCTCCAAGGAACAGTGATAACACTATGCTTCCTTAGACATAAAGTCAAGTGCCAATCTGCATTGCTTTTCTGAAATTCAGTAATAAAGCTGAATGTGGTCTTTGGAGATGATGTACCTTTTTTCTTTTTAGGTTTCAAATAAAGGAGACCGAGTGGTAGAATGTCAATTAGAGACTCATAATAGGAAAATGGTTACATTCAAATTTGACCTAGATGGTGACAACCCTGAGGAGATAGCAACAATTATGGTATGTCTGCATTTGGAGTTCTAAGTTTTTCCTTAGTACTTGATCTTAATAGCCATTGCTCTAGGCAAATATGCCATATTTTGTAATCCATGTTTATTTAAAGTTATGCATTTACTTCAGTGTGAGTAAAACTAGCACACCCAACCTGTGATTTAGTGATGTTTTTGTCTAGGCTATGTCTAACTAGATATTGAAGTTCTTACAAAGAGAAGAGCTAACTTGAGTACAAAATAAATAAAAATATAGGTAAGTATGCAGATAGGACAGAAGTCATAAAACTGATAGTTGAATGACATAAAGTTTAAGAAATGATGCTAATTAGACTGACATCACATTTCTTTTACAGGTGAACAATGACTTTATTCTAGCAATAGAGAGAGAGTCATTTGTGGATCAAGTACGAGAAATTATTGAAAAAGCTGATGAAATGCTCAGTGAGGATGTCAGTGTGGAACCAGAGGGTGACCAGGGATTGGAGAGTCTACAGGGAAAGGATGACTATGGCTTTTCAGGTTCTCAGGTAGGTTCACCACTCCCATAGTGAAACTTTGTTGATTTAAAATATTTTCATAGTTCTAAATTTGCTATGCAAAATGTCCAGTGATATCACCTGACACCTATGACCAACAACAAACTTTTATGTTCTCTTCGCACGTGGCAGTTTGCTTTGCCTAGTCATTGAGATTGCGTTTGAGAATGTATTTAATCACTTTTGTTTGTTGTAGAAATTGGAAGGAGAGTTCAAACAACCAATTCCTGTGTCTTCCATGCCACAGCAAATAGGTGAATTTATTTTCTTTCCTTGTTTTTACCTTTGACTTAAGAAGCCATTAGCTGGAAATGGTGGCGGGCATCTGTAGTCCCAGCTACTCGGGAGGCTGAGGCCTGAGAATCACTTGAACCCAGGAGGCAGAGGTTGCAGTGAGCTGAGATCGCGCCACTGCACTCCAGCCTGGGTGACAGAGTGAGACTGTGTGTCAAAAAAAAAAAAAAAAAAAGCAATTGTGTGTGCCAATAATGAAGTCTAACAATACTTACAATAATAAGTTGCATGCGTTTGTTGGTTTTTGACCAGGCATTCCTACCAGTTCTTTAACTCAAGTTGTTCATTCTGCTGGAAGACGGTTTATAGTGAGTCCTGTGCCAGAAAGTCGATTACGAGAATCAAAACTTTTCACCAGTGAAATAACAGATACAGGTAAGGGATTGATTCTGCCACATTGTTATGTAAATTCTACAGTGCCTCTGCTATGTTGAAAGCTTAATCATAAAGCAGTAATTTATGATGACACAGATAATAAAAAAGAATAGAAAACTGAAGTTATAACCAACAGATAAACATATGAGAGAGGGAAATAGATGTAGAATAGAGAGGATTACAGAAAAAGCCAAGAAGCACGGCCATACCTAGATATAGCCTGTATAATAGATATTGTAGTATGTGTTTATTTCTGCACTTAGTACTATTGTCTGTGTTTTAAGATTACTCCTTATTTTTTTATCAAAAACATATTTATAGGAGCTGACTTAGGCTAGTGGACAATCTTTTGAATCCATCCTTTTAAAATGGGCTGATTCTTATTTTTTGTATTCCTTTCCAGTTGCTGCCTCTACATCTCAGAGCCCTGGAATGAACTTGTCTCACTCTGCATCATCCCTTAGTCTACAACAGGCCTTTTCTGAACTTAGACATGCCCAAATGACAGAAGGACCCAATACAGCACCTCCAAACTTTAGTCATACAGCACCAACATTTCCAGTAGTACCTCCTTTCTTAAGTAGCATTGCTGGAGTCCCAACCACAGCAGCAGCCACAGTACCAGTCCCTGCACTAAGCAGCCCTCCTAATGACATGTCCACATCAGTAATTCAGTCTGAGGTTACGGTGCCCACTGAAGAGGGGATTGCTGGAGTTGCCACCAGCACGGGTGTGGCAACTGCAGGTGGTCTCCACATACCACCTGTGTCTGAATCACCAGTACTTTCCAGTGTAGTTTCAAGTACCACAATACCTGCAGTTGTCTCAATATCTACTACTTCCCCATCACTTCAAGTCCCCACATCCACATCGGAGAACATTGTTTCTAGTACAGCACTGTATCCTTCAGTAACAGTTTCAGCAACTTCAGCTTCCGCAGGGGGCAGCACTGTGACCCCAGGTCCTAAGCCTCCAGCCGTCGTGTCTCCGCAGGCAGCAGGCAGCACTACTGTGGGAGTCGCATTAACATCAGTTTCCGCCACCACTTCACTGCCAAGCACAGTTTCACAGCTGTCCATTCAGCTTAGCAGCAGTACTTCTGCTCCTACTGTAGCTGAGACCGTTGTAGTTAGTGCACACTCACTAGATAAGACATCTCACAGTGTTACAACTGGATTGGCTTTGTCCCTCTCTGCGCCATCTTCCTCTTCCTCTCCTGGAGCGGGAGTGTCTAGTTCTATTTCTCAGCCTGGTGGGCTGCATCCTTTGGTCATTCCATCAGTGATAGCTTCTACTCCTATTCTTCCCCAAGCAGCAGGACCTACTTCTACACCTTTATTACCCCAAGTACCTAGTATCCCACCCTTGGTACAGCCTGTTGCCAATGTGCCTGCTGTACAGCAGACACTAATTCATAGTCAGCCTCAACCAGCTTTGCTTCCCAACCAGCCCCATACTCATTGTCCTGAAATAGATTCTGATACACAACCCAAAGCTCCTGGGATCGATGACATAAAGACTCTAGAAGAAAAGCTGCGGTCTCTCTTCAGTGAACACAGCTCATCTGGAGCTCAGCATGCCCCTGTGTCACTGGAGACCTCACTAGTCGTAGAGAGCACTGTCACACCAGGCATCCCAACTACTGCTGTTGCACCAAACAAACTCCTGACTTCTACCACAAGTACTTGCTTACCACCGACTAATTTGCCACTAGGAACGGTTGCTTTGCCAGTTACACCAGTGGTCACACCTGGGCAAGTTTCTACCCCAGTCAGCACTGCTACATCAGGAGTGAAACCTGGAACTGCTCCCTCAAAACCACCTTTAACTAAGCCTCCGGTAAAATTATTGGGATAAAATAATTAGATAAATATGATCAGTTTTTTGTCTCCCTATTAAGTACATTTTTCAATTCAGCCTTGCAAGTTAGAAACATAGTTATAAAGTTACCTGGCTTATAGTATTTATTAAACAAATTGACAGCAGTTTGAGGGTATATCTACAATGAATATAAGATTTTTTTTCAAGTGTGGCAGGATTTGGGGGTTAATTATGCTGCACAGTTTTCCATGCGTGTATAATTATCGGGTAAAATACAAGTATTTCATCTGAATTGGTACAAAGTGAAGAAGTCTGTATCCCAAAAGGGAGCTAAATGTATCTGTCAGCAAAATGTATGCAAATAACAGCAGTTCATAATCTTTGTTTCAGTGAGAATGAAGCAAATTTTTTACTTCGTTGTAGATTCCATAGTTGAACAATCTGGGGGTTATAAAAAATTGGAAGTTAGTAAGGAAATACAGAGGAGGAAGAAATAATCTAATCCTAGGACTGAAGTAACTGGAATTTATTATCTAATTATGCTGTGGTGGATTTCCTCTTGTTCTGCCACCTTCTCCAAATAACAAGGCTGTGTTATATCTACTGTATTGTATGCTTCAGCCTCTTTCTGCATTGCCATTGATGTGAGGTTCTTTTTATAGTAGGATAATGCAGAATCTTCACTCAGATAAAATAGAAATTCTTCATAATACTATTAGATTTCTGATACCTTTTGTTATCAGGCCTGCCTGTTGGTTATTTCTTAACCAGCTACTGTTTTCTTTTCTCGGAAAATCTTATTTTACATGGCAAAAGCCTGATACATACTGTACCAAATAAGTAGCTCAAGAATATCTGGATACTGCCACTTATGTACATACAGCCTTTGTTCTGTTCTCCCGAGGGAACGACTTTTTACTGTATTTTACAATTCATTTTATAGGTATATTGTAGTAACCCCTATAAGAATATCACTGGTCATCACACCTTTTTTTAAGACAGATACCAGAGTGTAACCTTGGTGATAAACATGTCTTAACTAGATACATTTTATTCTTATATTTGTGCATTCAAATTAGTTGATTTGCTCTTCAGTATGCAGTCTTTATATTTAATGTCTCATGGACTTGAATTTCCCTTTGTTGTCTGTAGGTGCTGCCAGTGGGTACTGAACTTCCAGCAGGTGCTCTACCCAGCGAGCAGCTGCCACCTTTTCCAGGACCTTCTCTAACCCAGGTGCCTCAGGACTTGACCAGTTTCTTCCTGCGCCCTACTTTCTTTGACAAAGCTTGCTGAAGTTATCCACTGTGGTCTTGGCTTTTGTCTATTTGGCTTTGATTTAGTAACACCTTTCTTTTAAAACGTTATAACCAATGACCCAGGTCCTACTTAAAGTAAGAAGCTTCATAGCTCTTCTGTTTGTCATGTTTCCGGTTATCTGAAAACACTTGATACTAATATTTTTTTGTATCTTATGAAGGAAGAAAACAGCAAAGCCAACATTTTGCCAGACCTATATAGCTCCCTTTGTCATTCATACTTCTGTAGAATAGCGAAATTGCATATAAAATCAAAATTAACTTTGAGAGTGCCTTAGAAAGAAGCAGCACAGTGGCAACTGATAAACTTTTTCTGTGAGTCCAGAGCAACCAGTTTTTTCTTGAATGTTTATCATTTCTTTCACTAGCCACCTAATGAAGTAATTAGCTTACATATAGGTAGGTATAGGAGTGATATTTCATGAAAACTGTGTGTGCTGTATCTTTTAAAATAAAAGCCACCCAGCTCACTGAGGTGCTAACATGAGATTACTCATGGAGGAACTGAGACCAGCCACATGAACCTGAGATTCCCATCTCACAGTCAGTTCTGCTCACTGAGTGCAGTGGTGGACAGAATTACGTGTAATATTTATTATTTCCCTTTCTCACCCCAGCCTACCACCAACACATTTAGTTGAATTTCCATAAGAAAAGTACTAATTGTGAATCTGTTGTGACCAGGAAAAAGCTTCTGACATGAGACAAACCAGTAAACTTTTAAACTAAATTAGGAACTTATTTTTGAATCATATATAAGAAATAAGAAAAACGTGATAAACTGCTTACTTGAGAGGCTGAGTTGGAATTTATCCCTATTTCTTTGGTCCCAATCTACAGGGGAACAGTATTTAAGGAACTTGCCACAATAAAGTAAAAACTCCAACAGAGAAAGCACTCCATCAGCCACCAGATTTGGGGGAAAGTGCATTGTGAAAGTCCGTAAATCAGGAGTTTAGTTTTAAACTTATTTTCTCATTTGAAAACATGTATTCAGATTTCTAAGGGAGCATAAAGTGTGATGAGAAATAGCAAGTGAGACATGTGGAGGGGTCCTAGATACAGGGAAAGGCATCAGTGAAGGCTGTGCAAGAATAGATTGATAGAAGCCAAGACGGATGGAGGATTAGACTGTGGAAGGGTAGAAGGAAGCTGTGTGCTTGGGGTGGACGGAATGGTTAACAGGATGGAATACCCAGATCTCCTTGCCACCATCTGTAGGGAAGAAGTATGCATGTAAGACCTGAAGAAGAGAATAATATCCTGTGATAGTGACAGAATATGTTAATGCCATCTTTTATTCATAGGGACAACTTCCCAGAAAGATGTATAAAACTGAGAAAGAAAAGAGGGAATATGAGATACAGTGACTCTACCAGTAGATCTTTGTACATTTTTCACAATATATTTTAAAGATCGCCCAAATAAACAACTCTTTCTACCATTTTGAGTAACATCAAACATAGAATGTAATAAGACTTCTCTTAAACTGCAAAAACATGAACTACTCTAAGCCTTGAGAGTCTGACATACAATCTTGAGAAACCAGCAAAATAATCAAAGCAGTAGACTAAATTTGAGTATAGTTTTATATGTTCTGTAAAGACACATGTTATGTTGTGCCAATCTGAAGCATAAAACAGTGTGTCCTATCTAAATTGGCTCTATATCGTGACTCTGAAGGTGCCAAGGAAGTGTATTTACTCTGATTGTTTTCATTCAGTCCCAGCAACCTCTAGAGGATCTTGATGCTCAATTGAGAAGAACACTTAGTCCAGAGATTATCACAACTGTGACTTCTGCAGTTGGTGTAAGTTTTGAAAATCTTGATAAAATCTCCTCATAACCTTAATATATTCTATGCCTGGGACACAAACTGTAACCTAAACCATTATTAATACGTTTAACATGTATTCAGAGTCCCTGCTTATTCTAGCCAAAAGAAATGAGACTGGTTAATGAAAGATTAATGCTGACTCAGGAGTATCACTGTGGAAAAGATTGTATTTGAAAGGTGCTTTTCTAGTTGTACGTCTGGTTAGATTGTGCCACAGATCAATTCTATGGATTTCGTATTTTTGTTTTAGAGGAGGCTAAATTTTGTCAGATTAAAATAATGTTTTGGGCCAGGCACAGTGGCTCACGCCTGTAATCCCAGCACTTTGGGAGGCCGAGGCGGGCGGATCACTAGGTCAGGAGATCGAGACCATCCTGGCTAACACGGTGAAACCCCATCTCTACTAAAAATACAAAAAATTAGCCAGATGTGTTGGTGCACACCTGTAGTCCCAGCTACTCAGGAGGCTGCGGCAGGAGAATAGCATAAAACCCAGGAGGCGAACTTGCAGTGAGCCGAGATCGCACCACTGCACTCCAGCCTGGGCGACAGAGACTCCATCTCAAAAATAATAATAATAATGTTTTGATTGAAACTGTTTTTCTGTGACTATCCAGGTTATACCCTTAAGCATCCTATGAGAAAATGAAGAAAGCAATCAAGAATTAAGAGTAGAAATTCCTTCTTTTAAAATGTGCCTTTTGTTTTTTTTTTGGAGACAGAGTCTTGCACCGTTGCCCAGGCTGTAGTGCGCGATCTCAGCTCACTGCAACCACTGCCTCCCAGGTTCAAGTGATTCTTCTACCTTAGCCTTCCGTGTAGCTGGGATTACAGGTGCCCGCCACCACACCCGGCTAATTTTTGTATTTTTATTAGAGACGGGATTTCTCCATATTGGCCAGGCTGGTCTCGAACTCCTGACCTCAAATGATCTGCCCATGTTGGCCTCCCGAAATGCTGGGATTACAGGTGTGAGCCACCATGCCCGGCCCTGACAGGTGCCTTTCTTTACATCAGACTTTTAGACTTTAAAAGAAAAAGGAAAGAAAAGAAAATGTTCTCAGACATAAGTGTTTCATCACATATACTTTCTTTCTGCCCTTTTACAAAGACCATAGGAAAGGCAACAAGGCCAAAGTCTGAGTGACTGAAGCTAAAGATTTGTGGTGTCTGTCTGTGTATGTTTTGCAGCCTGTGTCCGTGGTGGCTTCAGCAGCAGTTACAGAAGCAGGAGCACAGCCTCAGAAGGATGGTGAGAAACATCCTTCTTCTTTTTATATTACTAATTCCAGTCCTACCTGCAGTTGATTCAGGAGGTTTACTGTTTCAAAGACACATTTCCATGTATTTGATAACTGAGGAGCATTGGTAGTAATATCTGAAGCTTGAAAATTAATAAATCTATTCTGTTGTTATTTGGCAGAGGGAAGGTTATACAGGAGGTAATGATAAGACCCTTCATTATTAGCTAGGCCAGATCCTTGCTATTAGAGATTAGGAAATTAAAGCATACTGTATTTAGAAAAGTTAATTTACTGATAACCTCTTAGCTTTTGTGACACTGGATATATAGGGATAGAAGCTTGAATAGTCTGGACATATATTTGTATGGAAATACAAATGTAAGATTTCAGTTAGTCAATTTAAATATTTTTATCTTCAAGGCAGTTATATTCTCAGTTGGCTCTCATTTTAAAAGAAGTCATGTGCAAATCATTAGAACAGTCTAGAAATGATAATGTAGATTATCAAATGTATACAATGAAAATAATAAATTAAAAGTTTGCTACCAATAAAAAGAGAATGTAGAATATGAAAAAGGTAGCTTTTCAAATCATTGAAAGATGGAATTTTTTTTTTTTTTTTTTTGAGTTGGAGTTTTGCTCTTGTTGCCTAGGCTGGAGTCCAGTGGCATGATCACAGCTCACTGCAACCTCCACCTCCCATGTTCAAGCGATTTTCTTGCCTCAGCCTCTCAAGTATCTGGGATTATAGGCATGCATCACCATACCTCATTAATTTTGTATTTTTAGTAGAGACAGGGTTTCTCCATCTTGGTCAGGCTGGTCACCAGCCTCAGGTGATCCACCCGCCTTGGCCTCCCAAAGTGCTGGGATTATAGGCGTGAGCCACCACGCCTGGCTGAAAGATGGAATATTTTTATAAGTGGTTTAGAACAACTCGAAAGCCATCTTGAAAAAAGCAAAGGTGGATCACTAGCCTAGACATAAGTAAAGTCCAAGTGGACCAAAGATGAAATATTGTATCATAAAATAGTATTATATGAAATCATAAGGGGATTTTTTTCAACTGTCTAGAACAGGGTTGACAAACTTTTTTTCTGCAAAGGGCGAGACAGTACAAATTTTAGGCTTTCTAGACCATATAGTCTCTTGCAACTTACTCAGATCTCAAAAGTAGCCGTGGACAATACATAAATAAATAAGTTTGTGTTTCAATAAAATTTATCTACAAAAACAGGCAGTAGGCTGAATTTGGTCCGTGGATCAGTTTGGAGTTCTCAGATACGTTTAATAGAGGTGTTAAGTTCAATGTCTAATCCAGAAGCAAGTAGTAATAGATATAAAATTTTCTTCATGGAAGAAAAGTGCCATTGATTGCAAAGATAAATGAAAACCTGGGGAAATATATATATTTGTGGGAGGGGGAGGGGTATGTGTAGTCATATCACAAAAAGAATTCGTTTTGCTAATATAGAGTTCCTAAAATTCAGCGTGAACCAAAAAACAATCAGAAGATACAGAAAAGGAAACTTAGACGTGAAAATATTTAATATCCGTAATGATAGAAATACAAAGTAAGGCTACAGCTGATAGCAGTTCCCACCTCTCATTGGTAAATTCAGGGGTTTAATAGCCACAAGTGACTTGGTACAGCCTCTGTGGGGATCAATTTATAATAGTGATGTCTACTGCAGTCTTAAATGGAAATAATTCAGCACTTTCATTACGGTGTATTTATTGTACAGATCTATAAGAAAATATTTATTTTTAAAATAGCAAGAAATTCTGGGCCGAGCATAGTGGCTCACGCCTGTAATCCCAGCACTTTGGGAGGCCAAAGCAGGTGGATTGCTTGAGCTCAGGATTTTGAGACCAGCTTGGGCAACATAGTGAGACCCCCATCTCTGCAAGAAATTTTTAAAATTAGCTGGATGTGGTGCTATGCACCTGTTGTTCTAGCTTCCCAGGAGGCTGAGGAGGAAGGATCACCTGAGCCTGGGAGGTTGAGACTGTGGTGAGCTGTGATGGCGTCACTGTACTCTAGCCTGGGGGACAGAGTGAGACCCTGTCTCAGGGAAAAAAGAAAAGAAATTCTGAATAATTTAAATGCCCATCAGTAGAAGCCTGATTAAATGTGAAATATATATATGATATATGCATAGGGTATGACACTACGCAATCATTAAAAAGAATGAGGCATTGATATGGAATGATCTCAAAGATATAGAATTACATGAAAACATCAAAATTGCTCAATGTTCTACTAGCTATATAAAATAAATATATATCTAGAAAGAAACTGAAAGCATTGTTCCCCAGAAAGGTTTTAAAATTGCCCAAAACTACTTATCAATAATTCTGAGGGCTGGGTGCAGTGGCTCACGCCTGTAATCCCAGCACTTTGGGAGGCTGAGGTGGGCGGATCATGAAGTCAGAAGATCGAGACCATCCTGGCTAACACGGTGAAACCCCATCTCTACTAAAAATACAAAAAAATTAGCCAGGCGTGGTAGCGGGTGCCTGTAGTCCCAGCTACTGGGAGGCTGAGGCAGGAGAATGGCATGAACCCAGGAGGTGCAGCAGCGTACAGTGAGCCGAGATCGCACCACTGCACACCAGCCTGGGCGAGAGAGCAAGACTCCGTCTCAAATAATAATAATAATAATTCTGAGAACTGTACTATCCTATTCTAGAATTTGCCTGTGTTACATTGAGAAAATAAAATTAGCTGGTTTTCATTTAAAAATGGGTCTTGGCTGGACATGGTGAGTCACACCTATAATCCCAGCACTTTGGGAGGCTGAGGCAGGCATATTACCTGAGGTCGGGAGTTCGAGACCAGCCTGGGCAACATGGTGTAACCCCATCTCTACTAAAAATACAAAAATTAGCCAGGTGTGGTGGTGCACACCTGTAATCCCAGCTACTCGGGAGGCTGAGGCAGGAGGACCACTTGAACCCAGTAGGTGGAGGTTGCAGTGAGCTGAGATCGTACCACTCTACTCCAGCCTGGGCAACAGAGCGAAACTCCATCTTGATAAAATAAAATAAAGATGGGTCCTTAACGTCCTCAGTAACATCTCATCCTTCATTTCACTTATATCTCTGAATTAAAGAATGAGTAGTGAGTTTTTAATGCCTGTTAACCTTTGTTTTTATAGTATGTATTAATGTTATAGTTGGTATCTAGTAGTAGAGCAAACAATAACTATTTTCCCCTGTTGGACAAAGCCTCATGGAGGGAGGAGATAAGGAAGTTCTCTTTGCCTCTAACAGCTTTCCTCGTGTGTAGTTTGGTTTTGCTGTATTTCTAGCCAAAGGGAAAATAAGTTAACTGGAAAGAGACACTTATATTTTCCTCATCCATGTATGTGTTTCAGTTTCTCAAGTCACAGAAAAAGGCCCTGTCCTAGCAACTAGTTCAGGAGCTGGTGTTTTTAAGATGGGACGATTTCAGGTAAGACAGTCACTTTGCGTTGCCTTGATTCCTTCCTTTGGAAGAGTTGTCTATACAATAAAATTACTGCCTACCTATTTGGGACATAACTGCCAGTCTAGTGATTTCTATTACATAGTACTTTATAGCTCTTTTTAGCATTTTCCTAATAAAAGTAATATATACTAAAGAAAATATAGATTACTTAGAACAGTAAAAACACGGTAGATAGTCGTACTATCTATCCGCCCACCTCCCAAGATTACTTTTTGGGGTGTATTTCCTTCCACTCCTTGTACAAGTGTGTATTTAAAATTGAGTACCATTTCTCCTGTTCCAAATGTTACAGCTTTTTTCCCCATTCAGTAATTGGTTTACCTAACCAGTCTCCATCATCATCTCTAATTTTTCCAACATAATAAGTAACAGCAAACATCTTTGTGTATAAAAATGTTTTCCACATTTAAAATAACTTTAAGATTAATTCTGGCCGGGCGCGGTGGCTCAAGCCTGTAATCCCAGCACTTTGGGAGGCCGAGACGGGCAGATCACGAGGTCAGGAGATCGAGACCATCCTGGCGAACACCGTGAAACCCCGTCTCTACTAAAAAATACAAAAAACTAGCCGGGCGAGGTGGCGGGCGCCTGTAGTCCCAGCTGCTCAGGAGGCTGAGGCAGCAGAATGGCGTGAACCTGGGAGGCGGAGCTTGCAGTGAGCTGCAGAGATCCGGCCACTGCACTCCAGCCCGGGCTACAGAGCGAGACTCCGTCTCAAAAAAAAAAAAAAAAAAAAGATTAATTCTTTAAATTAAAACACATGATACCATATCGCTTTATTTTACTAACTGTCCAACATGTGAGCATTTTCTGGCTGGGAAGAGTAAGTGATATTTTTCTCATTTGTGAACAGGTCCTGAGCGTTTATAGGTGGGCTGAGTTTGTATCTGTAAATACATGGACAAACCAGAGCAAGGATCTGGTTCCTCTTTTTTAGTCACCAGTTAGTTGTGTTGATTCTTAAGGATTAACAGGCATTTAACATTTACCTTGTAGTTTTTCTTATTCACAGGCAACCCTAAAAATTCTACATCTTGTTCATTTATTTTATTTATTTATTTATTTATTTATTTATCTTCTTTTTTGAGATGGCGTCTCACTCTGTCACCCAGGCCACTGCAGCCTCCGCCTCCCGGGTTTAAGTGATTCTCCTGCCTCAGCCTCCCAAGTAACTGGGATTAGAGGCACACGCTACCATGCCTGGCTAATTTTTGTATTTTTAGTAGAGACGGGGTTTCACCACGTTGGCCAGACTGATCTGAAACTCCTGACCTCAAGTGATCCGCCTGCCTCAGCCTCCTAAAGTGTTGGGATTACAGGCGTGAGCCACTATGCCTGGCCCTGACCTTTTGTGATTTATATGTTGACTAAGACATAAATCTGAATTCTGTGTATGACATCGAATACGAAAGTAAATTACTTACTTTGTAAGCATAGCCACACAGAATCTGCATCTCTGTACACATGTGTTCTCTGTGATGGTATTCAATTTTTCTTCATAGTCAAAGATGGAGGCACTATGTAAAGAGATAACCAGCCTACTCGTTGACAGGGAAATAAAGTGACTTTATTTTTCCTTTTTTAAATTGTCTGTGATAGAAATTGGATATTGAGAACTTCAGTTTTTAATCTTTGTTCTTTTTTTCATCAGGTTTCAGTTACAGCAGATGATACCCAGAAAGAGGGTAAAAGTAAGTCAGAAGATGCAAAGTCTGTTCATTTTGAATCCAGCACTTCAGAGTCCTCGGTGTTGTCAAGTAGCAGTCCAGAGAGTACCTTGGTGAAACCAGAGCCGAATGGGATAACCATCCCTGGTATCTCTTCAGATGTGCCAGAGAGTGCCCACAAAACTACTGCCTCAGAGGCAAAGTCAGACACTGGGCAGCCTACCAAGGTTGGACGTTTTCAGGTGACAACTACAGCAAACAAAGTGGGTCGTTTCTCTGTATCGAAAACTGAGGACAAGATCACTGACACAAAGAAAGAAGGACCAGTGGCATCTCCTCCTTTTATGGATTTGGAACAAGCTGTTCTTCCTGCTGTGATACCAAAGAAAGAAAAGCCTGAACTGTCAGAGCCTTCACATCTAAATGGGCCATCTTCTGACCTGGAGGCCGCCTTTTTAAGTAGGGATGTGGATGATGGTTCAGGTAGTCCACACTCCCCTCATCAACTGAGCTCAAAGAGCCTTCCTATCCAGAATCTAAGTCAAAGCCTTAGTAATTCATTTAACTCCTCTTACATGAGTAGTGACAATGAGTCAGATATCGAAGATGAAGACTTAAAGTTAGAGCTGCGACGACTACGAGATAAGTAAGTATATTTTTTTCTTGTGAAAGAATGTCAGATAAGGTTTTAAGTCCTAGATCCTAGAGCCAAGATTAATAATATTTTTGCCACAATATGCTAATGTCTCATTTCTTTTTTTAAAGAGACAGTGAGTGCCACAGAAGCCAACACACACACACACACACACACACACACACACACACACACACACACGATTCCCAACCTCTGACTCAGAGGCACAGGCAGCTTCTCTTGTACTTATACAATACAGACCCATAGCATTTCTAGTTCTAGAACTTCTTCATTGTTAATATATTATTACTGTGTTATTGTTACTGTATTGTTATTGTATTATTATTTGTATTAATAGCATATTTTATCACTGTTAACTGCTCTTTATTAGTTCACTAAATGAATCTGGTAATGGCACTTGGATGTATGATTATGTTGGCAGGTTTTGTTTGGCAAATTGGATCAGAGTAGCAAATTCAGCTATTGTGTGCATGGCCTCAAAAGTCAGGAAGTGTTTTCCTCCTAATACATTATCAACCATTTGTTGTTGGCTAAGAGCTTGTAATATGGCTTGGGTAATGCAGGCCAGCAAGGTGAGTTGACAAACTATAATCTCATGGTAGTACATTTAGGGAAAATGTTCATTAGTAACTAGTACATACTTGAAAGCAGGTTTAGGAATATGCTGTTAATTCTTGTTTGAATGAAGCGGATTATGGTATTTTGAATTATGTTTGGTTATCTTTCATAGACATCTTAAAGAGATTCAGGACCTGCAGAGTCGCCAGAAGCATGAAATTGAATCTTTGTATACCAAACTGGGCAAGGTGCCCCCTGCTGTTATTATTCCCCCAGCTGCTCCCCTTTCAGGGAGAAGACGACGACCCACTAAAAGCAAAGGCAGCAAATCTAGTCGAAGCAGTTCCTTGGGGAATAAAAGCCCCCAGCTTTCAGGTAAAAAGCCATGGACTAGGTCAGCCACAGCTGTCCTAATCTTTTGTTTCTGTCTCCATCTGTATGTGACCTGCTGAACGTTTGTTATTTTTGTTAAATTTCAAAGGAATTTGGCTCTCCTGATATTTTTGCTTCCTTGACTGCTGGACTTACATTTATTGTACCTCTTTTTGAGCTTATACAAGTAGACTTAGTGAATACAATGGCTTATTCCATTATAATCCATATTGCTATCTACTGGTAATCTTTATTTATGGTTATTCTTAAGGATAGACATTTAGCTTTGCCTGTTAACTCATATAACTCACATTTAACCAAACTCTTGGCAGTTGGAAGAAAATACATTATTCTCTGTTCAGTAAAACTTGGGTGGATTCTTTCTTTTAATGGATGACTTAGTCATAATTGTAACTTAGATTAATGTAATTGTCATATAGATATTTGTGTGTATGTCTAATTGGTAACTTCTTGATTAAGGTTTTTTATTTCATTTATGTTGGGTTAAAGAACTTGCTGGTCATTGGTCAGGCACGGTGGCTCACGCCTGGAATCCCAGAACTTTGGGAGGCCGAGGCAGGTGGATCATGAGGTCAGGAGATTGAGACCATCCTGACTAACACGGTGAAACCCCGTCTCTACTAAAAATACAAAAAATTAGCTGCGCATGGTGGCGGGCGCCTGTAGTCCCAGCTACTCGGGAGGCTGAGGCAGGAGAATGGCGTGAACCCGGGAGGCGGAGCTTGCAGTGAGCCGAGATCACGCCACTGCACTCCAGCCTGGGAGACAGAGCGAGACTCCGTCTCAAAAAAAAAAGAACTTGCTAGTCATTAAAATCAAAGAAATAGTTAAGTCATACTCTTTTGTAATAGAATATATACATATTCCATTATATAATTATCCATTATATATTTATATATATAGAGAGAGAGTAATGGAATTTATTTATTTATTTATTTATTTATTTATTTTAAGAGACAGGGCCTCACTCTGTTGCTGACTAGAGTGTAGTAGTGTGATCACAGCACACAACACAACAGCCTCAAACTGCTAGGCCCAGGTGGTCCTCCTACCTTAGCTTCCTGAGTAGCTGGGATTACAGGCACATACTACCATGCCCCGCTAACTTTGAATTATTTTTTGAGACAGAGTCCCACTCTGTTGCCCAGGCTGGAGTGCAGTGGCACGATCTCGGCTCACTGCATTCTCTGCCTCCCAGTTTCAAGTGATCCTCCTGCCTCAGCCTCCCTAGTAGCTGGGATTACAGGCACATATCACCATGCCTGGCTAATTTTTGTATTTTTGTATTTTTAGTAGAGATGGGGTTTCCCACGTTGACCAGGCTGGTCTTGAACTCCTGACTCAGGTGATCGACCTGTCTTGGCCTCCCAAAGTGCTGGGATTACAGGCGTGAGCCATCATGCCCGGCCCTGGACTGTATTTTAATTGGGATAGACAGTTTCTAATCCTTTGGTGAAATTATGGTAGTGTTAACACAATTAGTTGAAAAGTAAAAGAAGGTTAAAATACATTAAAAAGCAGTTGCAAACTTCTTAGCAGTTCCGTTCTCTGGAAGGGTTCACAGATATCCAAATCTAGCACATTAGGACCAGGTCATGCAGTCCATTAGTAGAGATGTGATTGTAAGAGAAATCGGCTAATTTCTGATCTGATCCAAATCAGATCTTTTTTTTGTTTTTGAGACAGAGTCGGCAGTGGGGCAACCTCCAACTCCCGGGTTCAAGCAATTCTCGTTCCTCAGCCTCCCAAGTAGTTGGGATTATAGGCGTGTACCACCACACCTGGCTAATTTTTGTATTTTTAGTAGAGATCGGGTTGCACTATGTTGGCCAGGCTGGTCTCAAACTTCTGGCCTCAAGTGATCCGGCCGCCTCAGCCTCCCAAAGTGCGGATTATAGGCATGAGCCACTATGCCCAGCCTACGTATCGATTCTTAGTGTCATTCCTCACTTCTCCCGTTAGTGAGGACTTTGTTCTTCTCATCATAGCTTTTGACCCACCATCCATCACTCAGTGGAACAAACCAAATGTGTAAGAACAGTGCCTAGTGAGTACATGTTTCCTCACGCCACTTTATCTTTTGGCAGGTAACCTGTCTGGTCAGAGTGCAGCTTCAGGCTTGCACCCCCAGCAGACCCTCCACCCTCCTGGCAACATCCCAGAGTCCGGGCAGAATCAGCTGTTACAGCCCCTTAAGCCGTCTCCCTCCAGTGACAACCTCTATTCAGCCTTCACCAGTGATGGTGCCATTTCAGTACCAAGCCTTTCTGCTCCAGGTCAAGGTAACAAAGCCACCATCATCGCCAAAAACAATAAAATGGAGATGTTGCCATACCTGGGACAACAGCCTGTTAAGGCGGATTGGGAGACTAGCTGACCAGAACACAGCCTGTGTGTTGTACACTTAAGAATCTTTGGGTGAAAGGGAAGTGGAGTGACAATGAGATTCAGTGGGCTCATTGCTCCCATTAGGTGAAATTACTTTTTTTCAAGGAGTTACAGTGAAAAGTTACATCTGTGTGACCTGTATGACTCGCTCATGTGGGATTTGGAACTTAACGCTGTAATATTAGGCTGAGATTTCCTGGATGAAATTCTAAGGTGTTTTAGCAGTTTCTGAAAGCTAATGCATTTTCTTAGCCATTGTAGAATTTTGTTACTTTTAAGTATGGGAGTGGCATACTAAAGTGAATAACCATACAATTCAGTTTTTTATCCATAATCTACTTTCCAAATATAGCTCTGTTTATTAATGATTGCTGAAAAAATTCCTGCAGAGGAAAGAGCTTCTAGCCATATTAGAACAAGAATTGAAAAGACTTGGGCATCTGGGTAAGAAGAATAAAAAAATACAGGTACTGGCTTATGTGCCTTTGCCACAGTTTCACAGAAATTAGAGATTAGTCTCTTCACAGGAAGAATGCACTCGATTGGCAAGGAGGGCAAACTAGCTAGCATTATTTCAACTAAGAAAAGCTTCCGCATTTTGCAGATGGGTAGAATTAAGACCTAATATTTCATCTCTTACATATCTGACCTTCCCCCAGAAGCTTGTTCTTCTGTGTGCCATCTTAGTGCATTTCACCACTCCAGCCTCAAGTTTCTAACATCTTGTAGTTGTGTTCTGTCTCTTCTCCTCTCTCTGTTCTTCCCTGTTTTCCCCCTCTCACAGGCTGTGCGAAGTTTAACTGTGCATCTGAACAGGTGACATTCAAACCTGGTGGCAGGAGGACCCGATTTCTGAGTACGCCCTGCTTGGCTCTTTGTGTGTAACACCTTTACTCCTTCCTTGTCCTTGTTTTTCTGCTGCTTGGATCTGATGTTTCACGCAGTCCATTTTCATTTGTCTCTTTTTGTATATCATCTACTCAGTGGCTTGGCTGAATTACTGTTACCCTCAGAAGTTTGGGCCCCCACATTATGATTAAAAAAAAAGTCAAAATGACAAGTTTCTACAAATTTCAGTGTAACTTTCTGGTAGAAGTGCTTCTTCATAGATCTGTGACAGAGAGTAGATGTGGTATCTAGGCAGTAGATTGCTGGGTCACTTAGAATAATGAAGACTGAACTCCACAGTCATAGTCAGTGCTCTCTCTCTGCCCTAGCATTACAAATGACAGAAATCAGCCAGACACGGTGGCTTACACTTACAATCCCAGCCCTTTGGGAGGCTGAGGCGGGAAGATTGCTTGAGGCCAGGAGCTCGAGACCAACCTGGGCTCTTTAAAAAAAAAAAAAAAAAAAAGCCTGGCGTGGTGGTGTGCATGTATAGTCCCAGCTACCCAGGAGGCTGAGGCGGGAGGATTACCACCTTGAGACCAGGAGGTTGAAACTGCAGTGAGCCATGATTGTGCCACTGCACCCCAGCCTGAGCGACAGAGCAAGACTCTATCTCAAAGAAAAGAAACGAAATGACAGAAAGCATTTTGACCATTGATGCTCTTAGATCCTGGCAGCAGGTAAAAATTATGTACCATTTTTTTTCATTCTTTGTCAGAGTAGATTGAAATCTTTTTTTTCTTCCCAATTAAGCCTAAGCATCTACTAGTTGAAAAGATGCTAGAATCTCTTGATTGGATCATTCCACCACTACTGTCCTCTAACCCCATAAAATCAAAAAAAGGGGTTTTTAGTTTGGTTATTCCGATAAAGCACTTAGTCTGATAAAGACCAAAGCCCAGCAACTGCAAGTGAAAATTATCCTTTTAACAGGATTTCTGGGATTTCCCAGCTTTCTACTTAAAAACAAGGCACAACAGCAGGTCACCCCATCTTTCCCATATGTGAAATGATAATGCCAGTGTCCTAGGGCCATCGTACAAATCAAGTTAAGATCATATACAGAGAAACAGGTAGCACTTGAAAAGCACTTGTGATTTCTTTCTGATTAGTCAGTGCCTACCTGGCACATAATAGTCAGTAACTGTTCGTTGAAGAAAAGTTTAAAACAAAAACATGGTTCAAGTAGAAAAACCGTGTTATAATTTGGATAAAGATCTTCTCTGTTCAGGCCTCAAACTTCTGATGTGATTATTGAAGTGCTTTTTAAATGCATGTGCTCAGGCCATCACTGATTCTGAGTATGGGTCAGAGGTCCTTGGGCCTCTTCATGGTGGGAAGAATTTACACCTCCCTTTGTTCTCTGTAGTGACCACATTTAAAGCAAAGTACATAACACATTTAACTTCCATTTCCCTCACACAGTTGTAATCCTTCTAGCACCCCTGTTCTTTTTACCTGCATTAGTAATGGATTGCAGGTAAAAAGACCGCCTTTTTACTTTTACTGACTTCCCCCACATTCACTAGTCCCAGGCTATTTAACAAAGAAGTGGGTGGAAGGCATTACCCAATTCAATAGTTTTCCAGGCATGTGTGGTTTTTTTTTTTTTTTTGAGGACTCAGATCAATAATTCTTCTGGTCACACTTTCCTGGACTGTGCATATTAGCACTTTGACAGTTGAATAAGCATTTAATTTGCTTGTCCACCTAGAAAGTTGCAAGGACATTAACAGTAGGAGCTGAGTATTTTTAAAGTAGAATGTGACATGTCAGGCCTATGGTCTACAGCCTAAAGTGCCTGAGAGGGAAGAAAGAGAACCAAAGCTTCTGTTTCTGAAATATGTGACAAATACCACTTTAATTAAATTCCATAAATTCTCATCCCACTTTTAAAGGTAGGTGGTATTACCCTTGTTGTTCAAATGAAACTGGTCAGAAATATTGAATCTTGTCACTTCCCTTTGGGTGTAAAATGAAAGGCCCTACATCTTTTGAAGTCACGTCAGGATACATCATGTAAGCCTGGTGAACAAATCCCAAGAGACAGACTTGAACTATGGAAATGAAACAGGTACTTGAAAGAGTAGGGACTTTACTAGCTTGAGTTGTATTATTCTATGCTCTCAAAATAGATAATGGTTTGGAAGCACGGCTTGGCTTACTGCTATATTTATGTTCAGAGGTTGCTTGTTTTCCACGTACTTTTAAAAATTATTCTGTAAGGGAAGGGGTTAGTATATATATCTAGGATGTGGAAATATAGCCAATGTAAATGAACTTAAAACCGTAACAGTGATACTATCAGTCTACTATGGTGGGATTGCTAATGCATTTAATTGAGTGCTTTTTAACAGCCCAGCTGGAGAAACAGGAAGTGGGACAGGATCAGTGGAAATGCTGCTTGGGTATTTGAAATTCAAGCAGTGAGACCTGAGAGACTGGAGTTCCTCTCCGATTCCAGAACCTCAATGCAGGGCATTACTCTTTTAGATACAGAGAGTGGGTGTAGAAACCCAACATCTGTCAGCCAGGTAACACAGCTCATCAGATAATCACGTTACGGCTAACAGCCAGTTAGAAACATTCTGTAGAACTGTATCTATTCAAGGGCTACCAGGTCCTACCTATCTGTCTCCCCTCCTGCTTTCTCTTGCTGGGCATTTGTGTGCTGTTTGGAGATTCTAAATATTTTACACTGATGTTTCCTTATCTTTAACACATTGCTTCTCTCTTTGTGCTTCAGGGAAGATGGTGAAAAAAGTCTGTCCTTGCAACCAGCTCTGTAGTAATTATCTTTTCTGTTATTTTTGGTCCTTGATTGCAAAGCCTGTTAACCACGAGTTCTTTCAACTCTGCAGTCTCATAGCTCCCTGATTCCTAACTTCCATCTAGCTCTGTATCCTATTCTAATAGATATTTAACATGCTTAACTGAGGAACCATCTCATAGTCGGTGCCCTCAGTGATAACCCCATGTGAGCCTAGCTTGTGACAGACATGAATTGGTAATGGCCATGGATGTGTACAGGGAGATCAGGGATGCCTAGGTTCCTACAGGAGAGCGATCCTTTAGTCAAGCAAATATGTGCCGGGCAGTGTTATTACCCCAACTGGAAACTCAGCAGTGATGAAAGCATGCAAAAATCCATGCCCTCCCGTTGTTCACATTGAAGTGGGAGATGTGTGCTAGATTGATGAGGAGAAAAACACCACTTACTAGAGTTTGTCTTCTTAGACCGTGGCTTCTCATATTTTAATGAGAAGGCCACTTACAGTGTTCTAGGTAGGGTCAACAGGGAAATTCTGTACTTGGGATGCTGGGCTGTAAGTTATGGTTCATAATAGGTTATTGTTACTAGGATCTGGTGATGTGGGAGTAGGGGAAATGTATTATAATGGCAGGAGGAAAATTTAAAAATGAATCTTGGGGGTAAGTCTATACTACTTATTAGGGCTTTTCAGAAGAACTAAAAAAGGTTAAGAAGTTAGCATATTCTCTCAAAGGCCTTTCTACAGCTTTTATAGTCAAGTCTCGTCTTCTTAGGAGTTAATTTCTGGTTAGAAAAGGATAGGTTTGTTTCATTCTTTAATGAGAGGACTGTAGACAGCAGCCAGAATGTGAAGGTTTAACTGTATGGTTGACTCTTCCTCATGATTTCTCTTTCCTCATGGGAAGAGACTCCTGTGTTAGGTAATGTAGGTTAAAATGAAAAGTGAAATTTGGTTCTAAAGGGGCCTCGTAGCATCAGGGGCAACAGACTAGCACCAGACAGAGAGGTGTGTCTCCCAGCATGAGCTCTGTGTGGATAAGCAATGGTCATGTCTCCTGAGCTTCTTGTATTTAGCTTTTGACAGCCCTGCTCCCCTGTGATTATTTGTTTTTTGTTTTGATTGTCTCTCACATCAAGCTCACCAAGCAATAATTGTTCAAACAGGATGACAATCCCCCATGCATGTACGCTTGCTTTCTAGATTGAGTCACTCACTGTCATGACTGCCCATCCTCATTGCCTGTGCTTCCCACTTCACCACTCTCTCACATTTGCTGTTCATGGAAGTCTGTTTTCTGTGCTTTAATACTTCTCCACTTGAGTTTCCTGTACTGTAGGGGAACTTACTCTTCCCTTCACACTGTATGTGCAATAGCAATCCCCCTGTGGCTCCAGCAGACACCAAGAAGTGAGCTGACACTCACACTGCAGTAGTTCCACGTCTTGCCGTAGTGGTAGGAAGCATGTGACCTTCCTCACTCTGCAGCTTCACCTCAGAATTAGCTGTTACTCCAGCACAGACATGCTTGTGTGTGCCATTCCCCAGGTGGTAGGATATAAGCTTGACTGGAGACGAGTGATGGTCAGTAACAGGCTTTTAAGTGGCAGGGTTGTGTTAGGTGTGCTGCTGTGACCTGGTGCCGCTTTGACCTGGAAAGCAGGAAAACGCATGCACTGACTCACCCCCAGCGTTACTTGGGTGCCTTTAAGGACTAGTGGTTCACAACTGACTTCAGTAGCTTTTATTTATTCTGTAACGTGAGATCTGGTAAGACAGTGGGGGGTAAGGAAAATAGACAAGACCATGACTCTTCTTTCCCTCTTCCCCAAAACGTGCCTCTTCGAATAATCTTCAGTGTGCCCTCCAGCAGAGCCGAAATCAGGCAGGACATAGACTCCTTCTTCCTTTCTCATCAAACCGTAGAAATAGAATTCCTTCATCATAACCGCAAAGCTTTCTCCTCCCCTTTGCACCCTGCCTCAGCTGCATTTTCTTGTCGCTTCTACATGGGAGTGCTTGCTGTTCTGGGAAGAGTGGGGAGAAGCAGTGGGAATCCTTGAGCCAATTGAAACTGAGGTCATCTTCAGGAAAACCATGTCTTCCTGAAGTTGAAAGATTCAGGCACACCATATAGTCCTTTCCTCGTGAATAATCTTGTTTTTTACTCATGGGAAATTGGAAGAGGCTAACCCCTCCCAAATTTATGTTTGTAAAATCATGTTTATGGGTCCAGGTGAAAAACTCTTCTGAACACAGCATGCTACTTCTGTTATTACTTCTCTCTATTTAAAGAATGGCTAGGCTGAGCATGGTGGCTCACACCTGTAATCCCAGCTCTTTGGGAGGCTGACATGGCAGGATTGCCTAAGCCCAGCAGTTCCTAAGCAACATATGGAGATTCTGTCTATATAAAAAATTAAAAAATTAACTGGGTGTGGTAGTGCATACGTCTAGTCCCAAGCTACTTGGGAGGCTGAGGCAGGAGGAGCTTGAGACTGCAGTGAGACGTGATTGTGCTGCTGTATCCAACCTGGGTGACAGAAAAAGAAGAGACCCTTCCTTAAAAAAAAAAAAAAAAGCCAGGCATGGTGGCTCACGTCTGTAATCCCAGCACTTTGGGAGGCCAAGGCGGGCAGATCACCTGAGGTCAGGAGTTTGAGACCAGTCTGGCCAACGTGGCAAAACCTTATCTCTACTAAAATACAAAAATTAGCTGGGCATGGTGGCACACACCTGCAATCCCAGCTACTCTGGAGGCTGAGACAGGAGAATCACTTGAACCCGGGAGGCAGGGGTTGCAGTTAGCTGAGATCATACCACTGCACTCCAGCCTGGGTAATAGAGTGAGACTCCATTTGAAAAAAAAAAAAAAGGGCTAAAGAATGTGGCAATGTCCACATGGTTTGGAAACCCACCTTCTCCTTAGCCAAGCATCTTTTCCTACTCCTACTTTAACCCTGCCCAGCGCACTCTTTTACCCTGCATTCTGCAAAATTCCAGAGCAACTAGCCTTGCTGATCGTATTACACCTCCATCAGCATCGTGATGTCGGGGATAGCGTACTGGCGAGCAGTTCCAGTTCTCAGGTGCTTTGTGAATGGACTGAAAGAGGCCCCTGCCTGTGTACCTACCGTCATCCTGAGTTGTTCAGCGTTAGCAGCAGCTACTGAAGAGAAACTGTTTTCATCACCCTATTATACCAAAACAAATGGCTAAACAAAACCTTGGAATCTTCCCTTCTTGCATGGCTTCCCAATTCATCCTCTCCCCATTCTGTGGCTTGCCATTCATCATCCCGTGAAGTTTTCCCTCTTCCCGAAATTGTAACCTAGGCTTCTTTTAATGCTTGTATTCTGTTGCTTATAATAGGGACCAGCAGCACAAACACTGTTGGGGCAACAGTGAACAGCCAAGCCGCCCAAGCTCAGCCTCCTGCCATGACGTCCAGCCGGAAGGGCACATTCACAGATGACTTGCACAAGTTGGTAGACAACTGGGCCCGAGATGCCATGATTCTCTCAGGCAGGAGAGGAAGCAAAGGGCACATGAATTATGAGGTAAGTCTCTCTTCTGCCGTGGAGAATCCGTAACACACACCTGAATTGAGGTGATATAAACAACTAGGCTGCTGCTTAACGTCTTACACCATGACCTTCTTCAGTAGCTCATGAATTTTAACACTTTAGAAAAACAGGGCAAAAATCCTCCAGGTACCCTTTTATTTTTCCTTTCCCTGAATTCCTAACCTCTTACTGGTCGGCTCAACTTTTTCTTCGTTTTTCCTTCGTCATCCTGAACTACACACACACACACATGCACATGACGTCCCTCCCCTCTCATCAGGATTATTTTCACCCTTACTTGGTAAATATAAAGAGCCAATAAATACTACAGAAGACTGTTTTGCTGTATCTTACAGGATTAGACTAGAAGTATGTTAGCGCCACACATTTTATACCCGTGGCCCACACCACACTTGACATGTGGTTTTGTTTTCAGGGCCCTGGAATGGCAAGGAAGTTCTCTGCACCTGGGCAACTGTGCATCTCCATGACCTCGAACCTGGGTGGCTCTGCCCCCATCTCTGCAGCATCAGCTACCTCTCTAGGTCACTTCACCAAGTCTATGTGCCCCCCACAGCAGTATGGCTTTCCAGCTACCCCATTTGGCACCCAGTGGAGTGGGACGGGTGGCCCCGCACCACAGCCGATTGGCCAGTTCCAACCTGTGGGAACTGCCTCCTTGCAGAATTTCAACATCAGCAATTTGCAGAAATCCATCAGCAACCCCCCAGGCTCCAACCTGCGGACCACATAGACCTAGAGACGTTAGCCCAATAGATCTGGGGGCAGGAGATGGGATGCGGGGGGGTGGGTGGGGGGTGGGAAGTACTAGTGCTGCATTTAACTGGTTATTTCTTGCCAGAAGGGAATGTTGTTCATACTGCATTGAGCCCTCAGAGTGGAGAGTCTCCCCCGCTCCAGTTATTGGAGTGGGAGAGGAAGGAAAGAACAGCTTTTTTGTAAAGGGGCAGCTTCAGACCATGCTTTCCTGTTTATCTATACTCAGTAATGAGGATGAGGGCTAGGAAAGTCTTGTTCATAAGGAAGCCAGAGAACGCAACGTAAAATCCAACCCATCTGTACTTCCGAGTGGGTGGGGCTCATGCCCCGAATCCCTCACTCCCTCAAGAATCTGAACCACAAGAGACAAAAACCTACTGGGCTCTCTCCTACCCTGCCCTCCTCCCTTTTTTTTACCCCTCTTTTTTATTTTGTTTTTCTTTGCTCTTTTAGAACCCAGTGAAAAATACCAGGGGACTGGGGTGCAACTCTTTCTTATGATAGGTCATTAGTGCTTTAAGCAAAAGATATTAGCAGCTTTGACTGCAGCATTAGCAATTAGGAAAAAAAAAATTAAGTTCCCTGCGGACATGTAACTTTGCCATCAGTTTTGATGTGGAAACACTGTGATATATAAAATGTTGTTGGACAACAGTAGTTTTAAGAGTAAAATATGAAACGTTTAAAAAGTTCCAAAAAAAGCTAGCTCTGTCCTTTACTTATTGAGACACTTTAACTTTTTCCTTTGTATTTCCATTGTATTAGATGAATAAATGTGAATGTAAAATTGTATAAATTACTGTACTTGAATACTTCTGTTTCCCAGTGTTGCTTGCTGGACATTTTAGTGCCTTGGACTTCTATTGCTTCTGCCATTAGCATCAACTTATCAGACCCCAGATCAATAAAGGGCATGTGGAAGGAAATCTTAGGTCCATGTGACCCCAGCAGTCCAGCAGTGGTTATGCCAAAGGGAAATTGAAAAAGTATTTTTTTAAGTCCTTCAACAACTTTGTCTAGAGCAGGTGTAAGATGAGTAGGGTGGGAGGTTAAGTTGGCATCAGTGGTTAAAAACAGAAAGTTCTGTTTCAGGAATAGTGAGGAGGGGGTGTTGTAACAAAATTGGGCAACTGAAAAGAATGGTGTGTGCTGGGTGAAAGACAGACTGAAGAATGAGGAAACAAACTTGTTTTGAAGATACGTGAAGCCTGGCCAGTGACTGTCATATAAACCTTTCTTACTTGAGCTAGGCTTGAACAGACGTGACCTAGAAGAAACTGAACATAAAGAGAAGGGGGTGGGGGCTAGTTTTCAAGTTGGGGAACCTGATAGTGAAAAGTCACAGATGGAGAAAGTTGCTCTCAGAAAAACTGTTTGGATTGCTTTCCTTTGTTGCACATGTGCCATGCATTTCTCAGCTTGGGGTACTATGTTTTGTGGAAAGTGAATCTTTCCACATCTGAATCTTTCCACGTCTGAATTACTCATTGTAGGAAAGAATACTTACTCCTACTCGTTTCCTTTATGATGTCCACATGGTTGCAGGATCATCATCTATTGTGCCACCTTTATTTCTAGAAGTACAGCTAATATGTTCACATTTTCAAATAAATATTCCCCGTAAGTAATAACTGCAACCAATCAGTGTTATTTAGTGCTATGCCTACTTGTAATGGGTAGTTATTATTTTCAGAGCTTTCCGGAAATACTGTCCTAATTGGCTATGTTTAGGATCTTTGTTATCTCTGAAGACAGACAAAGAAGCTAGGACTCTTAATTATTTTGGGGTGCTTATTGACTCTTAGTTGGGAAACTGAAAATATTTCCAACCTTTTACCCACGTCAATGGCATATTCCGGAAATCACCACCACCACCACCACCACAGAAAGAGGCTGGAGGCTCCCGTGCCCTGTTCATTCCTTAAGGGCCCTGCTTCCCTTATGAAGTTGGTCTATGGCCCTAAATATGCAAATGAGAGCCGAAGGGTTTTAAAAGGTAGAAAGGAAAAGGGCAGGGGCTTCAACCCCTGCTATAGAACGACTGACTTATTTATTCTCTGCTTCCATTTCTTGTGGAGAGAGTAAGGATAGAACCAAGAAGGGGCTGAGTAGCTGAGAAAGGGGCCACCCAAGAGTGAAACATACTTTATACCAGAGGAGCAGGGAGCCTCATGCGGCACATTCTCATTGGTTCTTTGGGTTTAATAATTTTGACATCTTTTCACTCATGCACAAAAAGTCAGAACTGGTTTTATTTACTGTTGATTTCATCCTCCTGTGGATGAAATAACTGAAGCCTAGAGGAATGAACTAGTGCTACTGAACTGTTTAAATTATTTTTGTGTTAATAGTACACTTTGAGTATCTTTTTCCACATTAAAAACTTTCTGAATTATAAATGTTTTCCTTCCATTATTTAACAATGTACACTGTTTAAAGATAAAAATTCAAACTTCGGGGGTTTCCCAGCAGCCGTTAATTGTACATTTTGCACTAACTCCGGGTGTTGCGCTTCTTGTAAGATTGCGCTTTGTGCTTCAGTTTGTTACCTTTGTAGACTTATTTAATGAAACCATTCAAATAAACCAAACTTGCTTTTGTTGAGCTGTGGGGTTTCATTTCCAGAAAATTCCTTCACATTCTCATTGGCACTATTTTGAGTTAAGTGCAATTGATAACTGGATTCCTAATTCCTGGGAGCTCTTTTGCTGCCTCTTCATCTTCCAAAGGAATAGAAATGGTCAGCTGCCGGCTAGTACTTTCAGACTTCCTTATCTCAGGTTCACAGCTTCCCAAATGGGTCTGTGAGCCAAAAAATAAGTCACCGCTTCAAGATTAGGCACAGCCAAGCCCCAAAATAGGTCTAAAAAAAAATTGAAGTGGCTGGATGCGGTGACTCATGCCTGTGAGTCCAGCACTTTTGGAGGCCGAGGCAGGCAGATCACTTGAGGTCAGGAGTTTGAGACCAGCCTAGTCAACATGGAGAAACCCCGTCTCTTCTACTAAAAATACAAAAATTAGCCGGGCGTCTTGGTGGGTGCCTGTAATCCCAGCTACTCGGGAGCCTAAGGCAGGAGAATCACTTGAATCCCGGGAGGCGGAGGTTGCAGTGAGCTAAGATCGCGCCACTGCACTCCAGCCTGGACTACAGAGCCAGACACCCTCGCGAAAAAAAAAATAAGTAAAATTGCAAACTTCATTATTTGAGGGGAAGAATTATGAAACATCTGAACACTATGAAAAGCCAATTTATGGTCAAGGTGGGTTACATCTCACATCTGAAATGGGGAAGTAGAAACAGCTGTGTTTGAGTATCCCCCTAATTGAAATGCTCCGAGATCCGGAAATTTCTGAGCACTGACATGATGCCAGAAGTGGAAAATCCCACACATGACCTCGTGTGACAAGTCGCAAAGCACCAGGCAGACAAGCTCATTCAGTGACCCTAAGAGAAAAAAAGACCCAGTCCCCTTCAGCTGCAGTATCTCTTATTCACAAGCTTTGTTTCATGCAAAAATTATGTGTATGAGGTACATATATGAAACACAGGTGAAGTCCCATCCCCAAGGTCTCACTATGTATATACAAATACTCAAAAAATGCACAATTCTGGTTTCAAGCATTTCAGGTAAGGGGCTATGCAATATATAAATATTCTATTTTGTTATAAGGTATATGACTTGCTTTCTCAAAAATGCCTTTTCTGGCCACAGTGGCTCATACCAGTAATCCCTGTATTTCATAAGGCAGAGGTGGGAGGATCACTTGAGCCCAGGAGGTTGAGCTGTGTTTGTACCACTGAACTCCAGTCCGGGCAACACAGCAAGACTCTGTCTCAAAACCAAACAAACAAGCCTTTTTTCTTGGTCTTAGATGATTATTTCCTTCCTTAGGAAAAAAATGTCAGTCTTGAAGTCTTGAAAGAATGCAGGATTGTAATGTCGTAAACCCATAAATTAGAGTTTATATTAAATGAAGACTGTAACCTGGATCGATACGAAGTAGTAAAAGCACTACTCCAACCTTTTTCCTGCCGTGATCGACAGTGTGTCATGTGGACAACATTAAAGGCATGGACCCTAAAGGAAAGAAGGCAGACGTTATGCAAAACAACTGAATGTAGGCAATTGCTGAGGCAGGTGCTTAGGACCAAGTCTGGCCTGTATTGCTTGAGGGCAGGGAGCCATTGGTGATTCCTAAAATGTCCATCTGTATTAATATAATAGTTTAGTAATAAATAGTGGGAAGCCTCACAAGCCAAAGAAAAGCTATTTCATCTGTCCCGAGCCTCTCCCTACCCGAGTGGCAGACCAGCTTTCCAAAAGTGCTCAGCTCTACCTGCAGTGCACTCAGATCCTCTTGGTAAGGTTCAGAATGAAGCAAGATAAATTGCAGTCAAGTTCGTTCTCCAGGAGAGATGAACAATTTCATGACGAAAAAGCAGTTTTCCAAAGTCCCTTTGTGACAGTCCAGTCGCGTGGCTGTGCCTCAGTTAAGATGGATCGTATTTCCTTTTCTTCATGTCCTGGCTCTTCCTATGAGATTCCCAGTTTCCTGCGGAAGACAAAATGGCTTAAATGTAGCTGCCATGATTTTAAAATAAACAGCTAATGATTTCTGGATTATATTAATGATCCTAATCTAGACTAAGCCCAAGAAGGAGAATTACTGTTAGGAGGAAGGCAGATGATTCTCCTCGACCAAGTGGCATCGTGCTCACGACAGACCTGCTGCTAGGAGGGAAAGCTCTCCCTGCCCCTGCAGTCGCGCTTCCGCTTCCTGCTATTCTCAGGAGCTGGAAAGGGCTGCACCTGCAGTCAGGAGCCCAGAGGAAAAGTTCTGGCTCTTAAACAATTATCTTCTACGTGTGGCGCCTTCCCTAATAGAAGCTCCCTGTTCTATCAAACTTCAAATGAAATGTCATCCTTCCTCAAAAATTCCCAGAATTAAAGCTGGGACCTCCCTTTAATTTTTGTGCCTAAACACCTCTCTGCTACCTGTTACGCGCTGGTCGGTGCTGTAAGTCTGGAGGTCCCAAGATCCAGATTTTGCTTGTGGTTTCTGGTGGCAAAGGCTGTATGGAGTCCTGTCCTGGGTCACCATCTGGTGGTTCAGGGCTAGTGTGTCAGCGGTCTGGGCTGGGTCTGCTCTAGACGAGGGCTTGGCCACACCATCCCCGGCATCTGGAGTCACAGCCCACTTTTCAGAGTTGTCTTCAAGAGTCTCTACAGAGGTCAAGGGAAAGTGTGTCAGCAGCAGAGAATGAAATATTCTCACAGAAAGCACTGGAAAAACTGGCCATCAGAAACCCCATGTCTCGAGTACCTTCGGAAAGTTTTTGGAATTTCTCTCCCCTCCCCCTCAAAGCACACTTCCCTTCAGTTAGGACGAAAGAGAAACTGGACACGTGCGATCAGCCAGAACCCCTCAACGACAACCCACGGAAATGAGGACTTCTGTGCTGCCTAAAAGGTATTCTGTGGCTGCTAAAAACATACAGCACAGTAGCTTACAAGCATTTCAAGGTATTTACTGATTAATTCTTGAGTCACGCCTGCAAGGAAGTCTTTCTCCAGGAGTGGTTCTGAGACGGCAGTTACAGGAGTGCTGTGCGTCAGAGGAGGGGCCGCAGGCGCCGCTACGGTTCAGAGGAGAGAAAGGACAAGTCATCATCATATCACTACATGGGATTTCAGAGCTGAGTCCACTCCCCTCTCGTCAGAGGACACACACTCAGGGCAACACCGCTTCGGGCTGCACTGCCTCAGCCAGTAAAAAGAACTTCGGATTCCCGAGTCCCAGTCCCACCTACAGATCTGTCTGTGGTTTGAATTCTTCTCACCAGTGGGAAAGACAAGTTTCTTTTCTCTTTTCATAGCAAAAGTAAAAGGGTTCTTACAGGCCATCTAGTCCAGTGTCTGGCTTGCTTGTTACAGCCATAACCCTTGCTCAAACAAAATCTTAAACTAAAATCTGACCAGGCGCAGGGGCTCACCCTGTAACCCCAGGACTTTGGGAGGCCAAGGTGGGAGGATCACTTGAAACCAGGAGTTCCAGACCCCACCTCTACAAAAAACAAAATATTAGCGGGTGTGGAGCATGCACTGGTAGTCCCAGCTACTCAGGAGCTGAGGAAGGAGGATCACTTGAGCCCAGGAAGGTCAAGGCTGCAGGGAACCCTGATCCCACCACTGCACTCCAGGCTGAGCGACAGAGCAAGACCCCGTCTGAAAACAAACCAACAAACAAAATCTTAAGCCAAAACCTGATGTGTGAAATGGATTAAAATAACAATGGCTCACGTTGTCTGCCAAGGGGCAGGAAAGGCCTGGAGGGCGGCTTCCTCCACAGTCTACCGGGGAGCCTCTGCAATGGTTGAGAAGCTAAACATCTAGAATCACTCTCGGTAAGGACATCCACGGGACAGGAAGTGGTTCTGTTTGAGTTTTTATGTTAATTTCAGCCTGTGAGTGCCGAGGGGCACATCAGTGAACAACCATGGAGCGAGTCCTCTGAATCTTCTTCACAATTCCTAGGGAAAAACTGGGCAAGAGCTCGAGGGATCTGGGACAAGGCTTCTCTCTGTTTCCACTCTGAGTAAGGACTACCTGCCCCTGGACGGGCAGGAGAAACAGGAGGGGAGACAGAGAAGGAAGAGAGGAAGGCGTCTGTATCACTGTTCCCACTGAACCTGGACTCCGAAATAAACTAAAGTTGATAGATAAACCATCCGCCAAAAGTTCCTGTTATTCTCAACCCCAATTCTGCCTTGTATTTGAAGACATCTCAGAAACAAGGCTTGCTTTTTTTTTTTTTTTTTTTTTTTTTTTTTTGAGGCCAGGTCTCCTTCACTGTGTCGCCCAGACTGGAGTGCAGTGGCACGATCCTGGCTCACTGCAACCTCTGCCTTCTGGATTCAAGCAATTCTCCTGCCTCAGCCTCCCGAGTAGGGGGGACCACAGGCATGTGCCACCACACCTGGCTAATTTTTATGTATTTTTGGTAGAGATGGGGTTTCGCCATGATGGCCAGGCTGGTGTCAAACTCCTGACCTCAAGTGATCCGCCCACCTTGGCCTCCCAAAGTGCTGGGATTACAGATGTGAGCCACCGCGCCCGGCCAAGGCTTTCTAATGTAGAGATGGCCAAAGTATTTGAAGCAAAAAAGTTATTTACCCTGAAATTTCTAATTCTAGAAGATTTTATCAATGCCCATTTAGTTCCATGGGGGGGAAAAAAAAATCACTGTCTTTAGAAATGGGAAAATGTATGGCAGATTTAAATATCTGAATTTCCTGGGCTCATCTCTCCTGCGTGTGGCATGAGAGAAGTACCAGCGAGGCCTGGTTTGGAGCCGGCCACAGGGTTACTGGCAGAGAATCAGGCGACCCTGCGGCCAGACTTCCTCCTGCAGGCACCTCCCAGGGCCCTGCTCCCCCCTCTCACACACCCTCACTCTTCTCAGCGGACGGCGTGGAGACGTGAACGTGCTGCTTCTCCATCCGCTCCCGGAACTGCTGCTGCAGCTGCTTTTGCCGGAGCTTCCGCTGGTACGTGGCCTCGCTCTCCACGGTGGATGAAGTCAGGCCTCTGCGTGAGAGGACCAACGGTGAGAGGAGCCCCGAGTGACAGCCATGGCTCCTGGGAGCACGCACACGGCTGGCTGGCTCTGGAGGAGGGAGGTGGAGGCAGCCCCAATGACACAGGAAGGGGCCGAGAGGAAAGGAAGGGGCCTTGGGCCGCATACCGGGAGCTGCAGTCCTTGTCCCCCTGTATCACAACATGGCTTGGTCTGGAAGGGGAGGTCACCTCCTGTAGTTGTGGGTGTCCCAGGGCCATGTTCGGTCGGCAGCTGTTATATCTTGCCTCTTCCACAGATGGTTCAAAATCTTGTCTCTTCGCTTTAGTTAAATCCACTTCAAGAGGCAACTAGTAAGGAAAGAAAGAGGAGAAAAAAAAATTCCTTCAACGGGCTCTTGGCCTCCGCTGCTTCTCCCTGACTCACAGGTATAGATTCCTGGAGAATCGCATTTGATATCCTCCATCCACTGCGCCTTCTAGGTCCTGCTGAGGCAAAGGATCTACAACTTCCAAGTAGTACTACGAGGAGAAGCCAAACAATTTCATGTTTTATTTATACCCTTCTGTCTTAGTGAAGTTTTGATAAAAAGGAATCCTTCTTTGGTTTTGCCTTAGGGCAGATGTTCTGTAAAATCGAATTGGAATCTTTCCTCGGCAGCTGGGTCTGTCTGTGCTGCCTCCTTATCCTTGTTCCACGGAAGTGAGCACACACGGTTCTGCGGAGGTCTGCACCTTCTCACCCCTTTCTGCCAGGGCCACCCCTGGAAAGAGCACTTGTCACTGAGGCAGCCTCAGGTACGCTGTGGCATCACGAAGGACCCTTCAGACAACAGAGGGAAGAACACCCGGGAGGCACGGACGTCGGCTGCCAGCCAAGGCTGCAAGGAATCTTCCAGGACGGGGCTGGTCCTGCATCTCATCAACATGAGAACGGACACTCCTGTGTGCGCGGCACAGGGCAAATGATTTCATTTCCACACTGATTCCTACAGAAATCCAGAATACTTTCACTTGGGAAAACATCTCTCAATTCATAAAACTGATGCTGATGGAATAATTATCTGAATATGAGGGATTAAGATGATTACATTTGACCTGAAAATGAAAATTATAGTGTAGATTTCATATCTACATTGAAAGATAAACGAGTAGTTTAAAAAGAAATGAGTTTTGGCCAGGCACGGTGGCTCATGCCTGTAATCCCAGCACTTTGGCAAGCCAAGGCAGATCACTCGAGTCCAGGAGTTCAAGACCAGCCTGGCCAACACGGCAAAAATACAAAAATACAAAAAAAAATTGAAGGAGCTCCTGGGTAACAGCCCGTCTCTACTAAAAATACAAAAAATAAAAAAATAAAAAAATTAGCTGGGCACGGTGGCACACACCAGCGACTCAGGAGGCTGAGCAGGAGAATCGCCTGAACCCGGGAGGCAGAGCTTGCAGCGAGCTGAGATCGCACCACTGCACTCCAGCCTGGGCGACGGAGCAAGACTGTCTCAAAAAAAAGAAATGAGCTTCGAAAACTCTTTTGAAAGACTGTCAATACCAAGTGCTGTCGAAGATACGAAACAACTGGAACTTACACAAGGCCACATGGGGTGTGAATTAACACAGCCACACAGGAACACGGGAGGAACCTGCTAAAACTAAACATGTACCTATCTTCTCACCCAATGATTCCCAACAAAAAATGAGCGTGAATGTACAGCAGAAGAATGCCAACAGCAGCTCCATTCACAACATCCAAAGCTACACAGACCAAAATGTCTACTAGGAAAGGACTAGAAAAGTAAACTGCCACATACTCATGCAAAAGAAAACGATACAGCAATGCAACTGCTGCACACACCATGAACGAACCTCACAACCATGCTGAATTCGAGTAAGATACAAAGAGTTCAAACTGTAGGATTGCAAAAAAGTACATAACAATAAAAACAAATTTGTGGCTTTGTTTTTTTTGGTTTGTTTTTGAGAGAGGGTCTCGCTCTGTGGCCCAGGCTGGAGTGCAGTGGCGTAGTCACAGCTCACTGCAGCCTGGGCCTCCTAGGCTCAAATGATTCTCCCAGCTCAGCCTTCCAAGTAGCTGGGACTACAGGCGTGCACCACCAGGCCCAGCTAATTTTTATTTTTATTTTGTAGAAACAGGCTCCCACTATGTTGTCCTGGCTGGTCTCCAACTCCTGGGCTCAAGCCATCCTTCCTCCTTAGCCTCTCCAAGTGGTGGGATTACAGGAGTGAGTCGCCACACCCGCCAATCTGTGTTGTTAAAAGTGGTTTGCTCAGTAGTGGGAAGGAGGGCAGGGGATGGCAATGACTGCAAGGAACACAGCTGGGCCTTCTAGGTACTGGCAATGTCCTGTCTTGATTCAGATGTTGGCTATGTGGATGTGTTTGGTTTGAAAATTCATCAAGCAGAGCATGGATGATACGTGCACTTGTCTACATGTCTATATGTTCTTTTTAATACTTCGGTCAATTTTCTTAAAATATAAACTGTACAATTCCACTTACAGTACAATTCCATTTGTGAACTTTACATACATAAAGTTCAAAAACAGGAAAAAATCTATGAAAGTCAGAATAGAAGACAGGACAGTAGTTACTTTTGAAAAAAAGAAAGCAAGGCAGTGACTAGAAGAGGGCAAAATGGGGCTTCAGGGCTGCTGGTAAAGCTCTGTTTCCCTATCCAGGAGGTGAATAGCTGCGCTCACTTATGAAATGGTGGCTCATGCCTGTAATCCCAACACTTTGGGAAGCTGAGGCAGGTGGATCACTTGAGGTCAGGAGTTCGAGATCACCTTGGCCACCATGGTGAAACCCCATTTCTACTAAAACTACAAAAATTAGCCAGGCGTGGTGGTGGGCGCCTATAATCCCAGTTACTTGGGAGGCTAAGGCTGGAGAATGGTTTGAACCAACGAGGCAGAGGTTGCCGTGATTGCACTCCAGCCTCAGTGACAAGAGTGAAACTCTGTCTCAACAAAAAAAAAAAAAAAAGAGAAATTTGGGGCCAGGCTCAGTGGCTTATACCTGTAATCCCAGCACTTTGGTAGGACAAGGCAGGTGGATTGATCACTTGAGCCCAGGAGTTTGAGACCAGCCTGGCCAACACAGCAAAACACTGCTCTACTAAAAATATAAAACATTAGTTGGGCATGTGGCGGGTGCCTGTAGTCCAGCTACTCAGGAGGCTGAGGCACGAGGATCACTTGAACCTGGGAGGCAGAGGTTGCCGTGAGCCAAGATACCACCACCACACTCTAGCCTGGGCGACAGAGCAAGGCTCTGTCTAGAACAAATAAATAAACACATAATTAGGGCTGGGTGCGGTGGCTCACGCCTGTAATCCCATCACCTTGGGAGGCCGAGGTGGGCAGATCACCTGAGGTCGGGAGTTTGAGATCAGCCTGACCAACTTGGTGAAACTCTGTCTCTACAAAATAGAAAAAATTAGCTGGGCACGGTGGCACACACCTACTAACTGTAGCCCCAGTTAGTTGGGAGGCTGAGGTAGAAGAATCGCCTGAACCTGGGAGGCAGAGATTGCAGTGAGCTGAGATCACACAATTGCACTGCAGCCTGGGCAACCAGAAGTCTCAAAAAAAAAAAAAAAAGAAAAATTAGCCGGGCATGGTAGCACATGCCTGTAGTTCCAGCTACTCGGGAGGCTGAGGCAGGAGAATTGCTTCAACCCGGGAGGCAGAGCTTGCAGTGAGCCAAGATCACACCACTGCACTCCAGCCTGGGCAGCAGAGCAAGACTCTGTCTCAAAAAACAAAAAACTGTTAGAAGAGAAGAGGATATTATATAATGATAAGAATGTCAGCCGGGCGCAGTGGCTCACGCCTGTAATCCCAGCACTTTGGGAGGCCAAGGCGGGCAGATCACGAGGTCAGGAGATTGAGACCATTCTGGCTAACACGGTGAAACCCCGTCTCTACTAAAAATACACAAAATTAGCAGGGCATGGTGGCGGGCGCCTGTAGTCCCAGCTACTCAGGAGGCTGAGGCGGGAGAATGGCGGGAACCCGGGAGGCGGAGCTTGCAGTGAGCCGAGATCGCGCCACTGCACTCCAGCCTGGGCGACAGAACCAGACCCCATCTCAAAAAAAAAAAAAAAAAAGAATGTCAATTCACCAAGAAGATATAACAATTATAAATATTTATGCACCAAACACCAGAGGTCCTAAATATATGAAGCAAACTTTGATAGGATTGTAAGGTGAAATAAAAGCAACACAATAATAGTAGGAGACTTCACTACCCAACTTTCTTTTTTTTTTTTTTTTGAGACGGAGTCTCGCTGTGTCTCCCAGGCTGGAGTGCAGTGGCCTGATCTCGGCTCACTGCAAGCTCCGCCTCCCGGGTTTACGCCATTCTCCCGCCTCAGCCTCTCAAGTAGCTGAGACTACAGGCGCCCGCCACCACGCCCGGCTAGTTTTTTTTTTTTTTTTTGTATTTTTAGTAGAGACGGGGTTTCACCATGTTAGCCAGGATAGTCTCGATCTCCTGACCTCGTGATCCACCCGCCTCGGCCTCCCAAAGTGCTGGGATTACAGGCTTGAGCCACCGCGCCCGGCCCCAACTTTCAATAATGGATAAAACAACCAAACAAAAGATGAATAAGGCAATAGAGTATTTGAACAATACTATAGGCCAACTGGACCTAACAGTCATATACATAACATTCCACCCACCAACAGCAGAAAATACATTCTTTGCAAGTACACATGCAACATTCTCCCAGACAGACCACGTCAGGCCACAAAAACCAGTCCTAACACATTCAAGATGGAAATCATATAAAGTATCTTTTCAGTCACAACGGAATCAAACTAGAAATCAACAGCAAAAAGAACTGGAAGACCCACGAATCAGGAGAAATTCACCACCACACTTCAAGTCAAAGGAAATGTAACAAGGAAACTTAGAAGAATTCCTTGAGACAAATGCATACCACAACACAACACAACACACCAAACTTCTGGGGTGCAGTGAAAAGTCTTAAGAGGGAAGTTACGCACACATTTTTCAAAAAAAAGGAGATCTCAAATCTACGTTATACCTCAAAGAACTAGGAAAAAAAGCTACACCCAAAGCTAGCAGAAGAAAGGAGATTCTAAAAGGATGCAAGCAGGCGTCAGTGAGAGAGAGAGCACAAAAACAAGACGAAGAAGCTCCATAAAAATCGGAGTCAGGCCACATGTGGCTGCTCACGCCTGTTATCCCAGCATTTGGGAGGCCGAGGCAGGTGGATCACTTGAGGCCAGGGGTTTGAGACCAGCCTGGGCAACACGGTAAAATGTTTTGTATTCTCCGCCTGGCGTGGTGGCAGGCGCCTATAGTCCCAGCTACTTGGGAGGCTGAGACAGTAGAATTATTTGAACCCAGAGGCGGAGGTTGTGGTGGGCCAAGATTGTGCCACTGCACTCCAGCCTGGGCAACAGAGTGAGACTCCGTCTCAAAAAAGAAAATATGGTCAACATCACTAATCATCAGGGGTATGCAACTCATAATCACAATAAAATATCACACCCATTAGGATGGCTACTCAAAAAAAAAAAAAAAGCCAAAAACTCAGAAAATAACACGTGCTGGTTAGGGTTTAGAAAAACCTGAACTCATGTGCACTGCTGGTGGAATTGTCAAACGAGGCAACTGCTATGGAAATCAGTATGGCAGCTCCTCGAAAACTGAAAAATAGGATTACATACGACCAGCAATCCCCTTCAGAATATGTCTAAAAGAATTGAAAACAGGATCTCAAAGAGGGTTACACACCCACATTCACAGCAGCATCATTCACAATAGCCAAGAGGTTGAAAGTAACCCAAATGTCCCTCAACAAATGAACAAACTGTGGTCTGTATGATGGAGTAGTCAGCCCTGAAAAGAAGGGAATTCTGATACACGGATGAATCTTAAGGGCATTAATACTAAGTGAAATAAGCCAGTCACAAAAAGACAAACATGTGATTCCATTTATATGAGGCATCCAGAGTAGACAAATTCATAGAAACAGGAAATAGACACATACACCTATAATCTCAGCACTGAAGGAGGCTGAGTGGGAGGATCGCTTGCGGCCAGGAGTTTGAGACTAGCCAGGGAAACAGCAAAACTCCACGTCCACAAAAGAAATTTATTTTATTTTTATTTTATTATTATTATTTTGAGACAGAATCTCACTCTGTCTCCCAGGCTGGAGTACAGTGGCACGATCTCGGCTCACTGCAGCTTCCACCTCCCAGATTCAAGCGATTCTCATGCCCCAGCCTCCAGAAGACCTGGGATTAGAGGCAGGCTGACCACCATGCCCAGCTAATTTTTGTATTTTTTCTTTTGAGATGGAGTCTCACTGTGTTGCCCAGGCTGGAGTGCAGTGCAATCTCAGCTCACCACAACCTCCACCTCCCAGGCTCACACCATTCTCCTGCCTCAGCCTCCTGAGTAGCTGGGACTACAGGCACCGCCACCACGCCCGGCTAATTTTTTGTATTTTTAGTAGAGACGGGGTTTCACTGTATTGGCCAGGATGGTCTCGATCTCCTGACCTCGTGATCTGCCCGCCTCGGCCTCCCAAAGTGCTGGGATTACAGGCGTGAGCCACTGCGCCCGGCCGTATTTTTTAGTAGAGACAGGGTTTCACCATTTGGCCAGGCTGGTCTCGAACTCCTGGGCTCAAGGGATCTGACCACCTCGGCCTCCCAAAGTGTGGGATGACAGGCAGGAGCCACAGCGCCCAGCCTAATTTTTTATAAAAGAAAAAAAAAAAATCAAGACCAGCCGTGGCAACACAGTAAGAGCGCATCACTTAAAAAAAAAAAAAAAAAAAAAAGTTAATTAGCTGCGTCCAGGTGCAGTGGCCCATGCTATAATCCCAGCGCTTTGGGAGGCCAAGGCAGGAGGATCACATGAGCCCAGTAGTTCAAGACCAGCCCAGAGAAATTGTGTCTCTACAAAAAAATATAATAATTATTTAAAAAATAAAGTAGCTAGGTGTGGTGGCACATACCTGTAGTCCTCGCCACTTGAGAGGCTGAGGCAGGAGGATCCAGGAGGATCCCTTGGGCCCAGGAGTTCAAGGATGCAGTGAATTAGGATTGCACTCCTGCATTCCAGCCTGGGTGACAGAGCAAGACCTCATCTTTCATAAAATAAAAAAAAAGAAAGAAAGAAAGAAAGAAAGTGGAAGTAGTTACAAGCGTCTGGGAATAGGGGGAAATGTGCAGTTCTTGTTTTATGCGTATAGAGTCTTAGTTCTGCAGATCAATTTCACAACAATGTGAATACACTTAATACTACTCAACCATACACTAAAAATAGTTAACGTGTGATGTGTTTTACTACAATTTAAAAAAAGGAAAAGGCCGGGCGCCGTGGCTCACGCCTGTCATCCCAGAACTTTGGGAGGCCCAGGCAGGCGGATCACTTGAGGTCAGAAGTTCAAGACCAGCCTGGTCAACAGGGAGAAACCCCATCTACTAAAAATACAAAAATTAGCCAGGCGTGGCGGCGGGCGCCTGTAGTCCCAACTGCTCGGGAGGCTGAGGCAGGAGAATAGTGTGAACCCAGGAGGCGGAGCTTGCAGTGAGCCGAGATCACACCACTGCACTCCAGTCTGGGCAACAGAGCAAGACTCCGTCTCAAAAAAAAAAAAAAAAAAAAGCCTAACAAAATATTAGCAAACTGAATCCAATCATGTTTACAAATGATTGTTTAAAGGAGTTTGTACAGATGCCCAGAGACACACACCTTGTGGGGCTCCGTGAGGAAAAGAATCCCTCAGGCACAGGATGGAAATGCTGCCCTGGGGGGTGACATGGCAGGGACCTCGGAGCGCAGATGAGGCAGGAGGAACACTCCAAAAGCTACTCATCGCAAGTCAGGTGTGACTCAGGGCTGCCCGGCCACAGACCCCATTCTCCAAAGGCAAATGCTCAGATCACGTGACAGGTACTGACCGAAATAATGGACGTCTAAATCTTAATGACACGAGAACTAAGGAAAACAATGAAGGCTCAGCGGTGAGGCTGGGAGTGTGTGGGAAGGAGAGCGGTGCTGCAGAGGGCTGTGTGCTCGCTCTGAGGCTTCACAGACTACCCCCAGCCACAGTTCTCTACCTACACGTCACACAAATGCTCCAGATCTCACATTCCTGTCAAACGATGTGATTTTTTAAAAAGTAAACTGTTGTGATTAGTTCCTGCTAGCTCTAACATTCGAACTCTGAAATAAACATTCCGGACCCTCTGAACAGCTGAGTCCTCACTTCTCCTCGCATCCTCCAAGCACTCAACTCACGACACAGAAGAGTTTGCTGCGTGATCCGCACTCATCCACGTCTGATGTACCTGGCGCGGAAGCTTATTTAGTGACCTCAGGTAGTCTTTGTCCAGAACACAGTTTCCAAGTGCATTTCCAAAACTCCTAGGGCAAGAGGGAAAAAAAAGTGAACCAGGGTTAAGAATTGTTACACATGAATATCAGAGAACAGACGTACAACTTTTGTACAGGTGGCTTCTCAGGTGCAGCGGAGAAAATGGGCCCCACCATGCGTTCCCCATTGACGTCGGGTAAGCATCGGGCACATTCCCGCACTGTTAGCTTCTGAGAATACCACAGTGAGAACAAGACACAAACCCCTGCCCTCACAGAGACGATGAGCATGAGAAGACTGAGGCACCATTCACAAAACCCAGCAGCCACCCCCTGATACGGAGAACAAACTGCAGAGCGTTTTCCTTTTTTTTTTTTTTTCCAAAGAATGCTCCAATTTCCCAGCGGGAGGAGGCGACACACACTTGGGGACTGGGGCTCAAGGGCACAACCTTCCATGAGCAAAGTTCTTAACTTGGGGTCTGCGGACTCCCCCACAGAATTCACAGGTTTTTCGGGTTCAGTTCACTTCAATTCTCAAAGACACGGATATGGTTTCGTGGTTATTCCCTCCCAATTCCGTGCTGGAACGCGGCCTCCCATGCCGGAGGCGCGGCCTGGTGGGAAGCACCGGATCCTGGGCCTGGATTCCTCACCGACAACTTAGTGCCACCCCCTTGGTGTTGAGTGACTTCTCACTCAGTTCACGAGAGATCTGGTGGTTGGAGTGTGGGGCTGGGCATGACGGCTCATGCCTGTAATCCTGGCACTTTGGGAGGCACAAGGCAGGAGGATGACTTGAGTCCAGGAGTTTCAGACTGGCCTAGGCAACATAGGGAGCCCCTGTCTCTACAAAAAAAAATTTTTTTTAATTAACTGGGGGTGGTGTCATGTGCCTGCGATCCCAGCTACTCGGGAGGCTGAAGCAGGAAGATCACTTCGCCCAGGAGTTCAAGGCTGCAGTGAGCAACGAGGGCACCACTGCACCCCAGCCTGTGCATCACAGCAAGATCCTGCCTCAAAAAATGAAAAACAACCATAAAATAAATAAATAAGCCTGGGACCTCTTCCCTGTCTCTCTTGCTCCCTCTCTCCATGTTCCCTCTTCGCCTTCTGCCGTGATTAGAAGTTTCCTGAGGCCTCACCAGAGCGGATGCTGGCACCAGGCTTCCAGTCCAGTCCACACAACCATAGCCATCAAACCTCCTTTATTTATAAGTCACCCAGCCTCTGGTATTCCTGCATAGCAACATAAATGGACGAACGCAGACACCCGCGTGACTGTGTAACTATGTCAACTATGCTACCGTGCATAGCGGAGGGCTGCTGAGGCGCACCGAGAGGATGAGGGTGCTGTCTGTGCACTCGCAGTAGGAGGGGGAAGGTCTCCGGCACACATTACTGGGTGCGCGGAGAAGAGAGAACACAAGATTCTACCACTTATTCCCGCAAGGGAAGCCTGAAACAGAAACACTGAAAACATACTAACGAAAGCGGGAAAACAGGGCAGACAGGAGCCGGGGCAGGGGTGAGACTTATCTTCCATGTTGCTTAGATTTTTGAACCACGTGGCTGTATTACCTCTTCCAAAAACCACCGAAACCTGCTCTGCAGCAAGCGCTGGAATGACGCAGGTTAGACTCCCAGCCCCGCACTCACCTGAGGGCTCGCTTCAACCCATCTGTCACCGCCTCCTTCCTTGCCTTCTCCAGAGATAAGGCCTTGGACTTGAGGCCCTCACTAACACCGTAACCAACATCTTCGTGATAGGAACCATCCTGGGGGCAGAAAAGGAGTTCAAACTCAAACACGAGAGCGGCAGGCGCGCCACAACTCCCCCTTTCCTCAAGCAGCAGAGCTCAAAGCAGGAATCTCCCGCCTGGCAGCCTTGCGACAGGGGCACGGGCAGAAGTCTGGGTGAGAATCCACTGCCAGTGCTGCTTCCTAGACCTGGTCTGCCCGGACATGTGCCTGTGGTCACGGTGGCAAGACGATCCTCCCTTCCCACCTTCCCTCTGACACACAAAGGGCACATTAGAAACCCTCCCCAAATCCTATCAGTGTGCATTACCCTAAGGTAAAAAAACCTCTGGAACGGCCAGGCGGGGCATGGTGGCTCACGCCTGTAATCCCAGCCCTGTGGAGGCCGAGGCAGGTGGATCACTTGAGGTCAGGAGTTCAAGACCAGCCTGGTCAACATGGTGAAACCCCGTCTCTACTAAAAATACAAAAATTAGCCGGGTGTGGTGGTGGGCACCTGTAATCCCAGCTACTCAGGAGGCTGAGGCAGGAGAATTACTTGAACCCAGGAGACAGAGGTTGCAGTGAGCGAGATCGTGCCACTGCACTCCAGCCTGGGCGACAGAGTGAGACTCTGTCTCAAAAAAAAAAAAACCTCTGAGATATCAAAAAAGGGATAATTTGAATATTGGATCTAATGGTCTCTAAGGATTGGAGAGCAAATCCCTTTGGAAGTCAGGTGGCATCCAGCTCCTGCCTTTCACCAAAAGTGAAGGTGAACCTGAGCACATCATTCGCTGATTGCGAATTAAATACAATGTTTGATGATAGCACTCAGTGATTTTTAAAAAATAACTCAAAAAGCACTCAAATAAATGAGTGACACTATAACAAAACTCTTTCCATTCTCAGCTACTCACTCATAGACACAAGGTTTTCTAGTACTATTTAGAAAAATAAGTCAGAATAGAACTAACGCTGAATTGTTCATTCAAGAAATAAGCAGGCTGGGCGTGGTGGCTCACGCCTGTAATCCCAGCATTTTGGGAGGCTGAGGTGGGCGGATCACCTGAGGCTGTGAGTCCAAGACCAGCCTGACCAACATGGAGAAACCCGTCTCTACTAAAATCACACACACAAAATTAGGCAGGCACGTGGCGGACGCCTGTACTCCCAGCTACTCGTGAGGCTGAGGCAGGAGAATTGCTTGAACCCGGGAGGTGGAGGTGGCGGTGAGCTGAGATCAAGCCATTACACTCTAGCCTGGGCAACAAGAGTGAAACTCTGTCTCAAAAAAAAAAAAAGAAATAAGTAATATTCAATTATGGCTATATGGATATATAAACTAACTGAAAAAACAGCGCTATCCATCTCATTAAGATATTCATTTTCCATAAATTTTATATTTTATATTTTAAATTTTTTATTTTTGTGGCAAGATTTCAAATCTTTAATTTTTCTAAGTTATCAAATTTTGCTATATTTATGTTTTCTCTTCACCATAAATACAATTGTCTGGTCAACTGTGTGTTAACAGTAGCTAAGGCCGGGCACGGTGGCTCAAGCCTGTAATCCCAGCACTTTGGGAGGCCGAGACGGGCGGATCATGAGGTCAGGAGATCGAGACCATCCTGGTTAACACGGTGAAACCCCGTCTCTACTAAAAAATACAAAAAACTAGCC